>NC_051155.1:25435256-25586382 GCF_013339745.2 Dermacentor silvarum
TCATTAAGGGTTGCAGAACAAGGATGTTCCCGATCGGAGTGCACTTTGAGAAAATAGGTGAAGCTGATGTATGTTCTCTGGAGGTGGAGTGACCACTCATTCGATTCCACGTATAAACTTTCGACGGGGCTTGTTCTGAATGCGCCAGTGGCCAGGCGGATACCTAGATGGTGGTCAGGATCTAGCATTTTTAGCGCGCTAGGGGCGGCAGAGTGATATACTACGGCACCGTAGTCCAATCGTGACCGAATGAGGCTCTTGTGAAGATTCATTAAACACTTCCTGTCAGTGCCCCAGGATGTGTGAGATAAAATTTTCAGTAAGTTCATTGTTCTTAGACATTTCGCCTTGAGATGTTTTATGTGGTTGATGAAAGTAAGCTTACAGTCAAGTATGATGCCTAAAAATTTGTGATCTTTGTTTATAGGTATTTGTTGTCCATACATTTCGATAGTGGGATCTGCAACGAGACCTTTCTTCCTGGTGAAAAGAACACAAGAACTTTTTTGGGGGTTTATTTTGAACCCGTTTTCGTCTGCCCACTTTGACACTTTGTTCAACCCCTGCTGTACCTGTCTCTCGCACACTGCGAGGTTACAGGACTTGAATCCTATTTGTATATCGTCGACATAGATGGAATAAAAAATAGCGGGTGGTAACGAAGCACGAAGCGTGTTCATTTTAACGATAAAGAGTGTGCAGCTGAGCACGCCTCCCTGGGGTACACCAGTTTCCTGCACAAAAGGTCGTGATAGAACATTGCCAACTCGAACACGGAATGTGCGATTCAGCAGATAACTCTCAATCACATTTAACATATTACCACGTATACCAAAGTGGGAGAGGTCTCTCAGTATGCCAAACCGCCATGTGGTGTCGTAGGCCTTTTCTATGTCTAAAAATACAGACAAGAAGAACTGTTTGTGAACAAAAGCTTCGCGTATCTGCGCCTCAATACGTATCAAGTGGTCAGTGGTGGATCGACGCTCGCGAAAACCACACTGGTATGGATCAAGCAGTCTGTTTGATTCTAGGAAATGTAATAGGCGACGGTTTATCATTTTTTCGAAGACTTTACAGAGACAGCTTGTTAGCGCTATGGGCCGATAACTCGATACAGAGGATGGATCCTTCCCCTGCTTCAGGATAGGGATCACTATGGCCTCTTTCCAGGCAGAGGGGATCTCGCCGGAGGTCCATATAGAGTTATACAGACAGACAAGGGTTTTCTTCGTTTCAGAGGGTAGGTTCTTCAACATTTCATATAATATGCGGTCAGAGCCTGGGGCAGATTGGTTGCAACAGGCGAGTGATGCATGAAGCTCTGCTAAAGAGAAAGGTAAATTATATGGCTCGTTCCCGCTGCTCTTTCGGTCTAGTTTTAGTTTTTCTATTGCTGCTTTGTATTTTGTGAATTCCGGAGAATAGTGCGATGAACTCGACACATGTTCAAAGTGTGCACCCAGGTGGTTTGCTTGGTCTTCCAAGCTGTCGCCCTGTGTGTTTACCAAAGGGACTGAATATGTTTGTCGTCCTCTCACCTTGTTGACCCTGTTCCATACTTTGGCCTCATCTGTATACGAGTGTATACCTGATAAAAACTTCTGCCAGCTCTCTCTTCTGGCCTGTCGGCGCGTTCTCCTGCCTTCGGACTTTACCTTCTTAAAGTTGATAAGATTCTCCGCAGTCGGTGAATCACGTAGCAACCCCCACGCTTTGTTCTCTTTCCTACGAGCGTTCCTACATTCGTCGTTCCACCATGGGACACGGCGTTTGCATGCCACACCACTTATTTCGGATATGCATTTAGAAGCGGCATCAATTATGAAGGCAGTGAAATACTCTACAGCAGCATCAATTTCTAACGAAGACATGTCAGCCCAGGAGATATTGCTAGTAAGAGTTCGAAATTTCTCCCAATCTGCTGTATCAACCTTCCATCGAGGGGCTTGTGGTGGAGACTTATTTTCTGTGGTTGTTCTCAGTAATATCGGGAAGTGATCGCTCCCGTAAGGATTTTTGGTAACTTCCCATTCAAGTTCAGGAAATAGACACGGGGAAGCTATGCTAAGGTCAATAGAAGAAAAGGTTCCGTTTGCAATACAGTAAAATGTAGGTTCCTTCTTATTCAGGAGGCACGCACCAGACGAGAAAAGAAATTCTTCAACAAGACGACCTCGCGCATCGATACGAGAGTCGCCCCACAGACTGCTGTGCGCATTGAAATCGCCAAGAACAAGATAAGGTTCTGGCAATTCGTCTATAAGGGACTGAAATTCATGTTTGTGTAAGTGGTAATGTGGGGGAATGTAAAGCGAGCAAATGGTGATGAGTTTGTTCAGAAGAACAAGTCGAACTGCCACTGCTTCGAGGGGCGTTTGTAGCTGCAAATGTTGACATGCTATGCTTTTGTGAATTATAATGGCAACACCGCCTGATGATGCGATAGCATCGTCACGGTCTTTACGAAACGTAACATAGTGTCGGAGAAAGTTTGTATGTGTTGATTTTAAGTGCGTTTCCTGTACACACAGCACTTTTGGATTGTGTTGGTAAAGAAGTTCTTGGATATCATCGAGGTTCATAAGAAGGCCTCTGACGTTCCATTGTATAATTTGTGTATCCATAATGAAATTAAATTGGTGCTGTGTGTACTAAAAACGGAAGTATTGCCTCAGATTACAGAGCCCTTTCCAGGCCCTGTAACGCGGGATTTGTCCTTTCTGAAGCGGTCGAGGGAGCCTCGCCGCTCCTTAGGCGCTTGGTGCGCCGTCGGGATGGGTGTAGTGTCCATTGCCTCTTGAGAGGCGCCGGACACGCGCTCTTGCGAGCGAGAAGTTTCGCGAGAGAGTCTCGCCGCGAAGGACGAGACATTTGTGCCCACCAGCCCGGAGGTCGATGGGGCTGCCTTTGGGCCTGAGCTGCGCCGGGTGTTACCACAGCCAGCAATGGCCGGAGAGGGTGAGGCAGCCTTGACTGCACCCACCGTGGGAGCTGCTGGTGGCCCTGCGGGTTCGCTTCGCGTAGCGCAGGCTGCCACCGAGGGCTGTAGTGGTGCCGGCAACCCTAGGGTAACCGGGCCTGTTTGCTGGTTAGGTGGAGTAGACTTAGCTACTTCCACCCTGGGGGCAGGAGCCACAAGCGACAGCTCGCTGCGCGCGGGCTGGGCTGGTGGCAGTAGCCGCTGCGACGCTGCCCCTTGACGCGCCGCATCAGCGTAAGTGGTCGTGTGGAATGGTGAGCACCTTTTGCGTGCTTCCCTGAACGATATGTTTTCACGGACTTTCAGTGTTAGAATTTCTTTCTCTTTTTTCCAGCTTGGGCAAGACCGGGAGTACGCTGGATGGTCACCATCGCAATTTACGCAGTGAGGTGTAGCCTCGCAATTGTCTGAGGCATGGCCTTGTACTCCACACTTGGCACAGGTGAGTCGACCACGGCAGCTCTGCGAGCCATGGCCGAATCTTTGGCATTGGTAGCATCGTCTAGGGTTTGGGATATATGGTCTTACTGCTATTTTTGTGTAGCCTGTTTCGATGCTTTCTGGCAAGACGCTTAATTCAAAGGTAAGTATCAGGTGTTTCGTGGGAATTTCTTTGTTGTCCCGTCTCATAACGATGCGCTGCACATTTATGACGTGTTGCTCCTTCCAACCTTCCAACAACTCGGTTTCAGATAGGTCGATGAGGTCTGCTTCGGATACTACCCCGCGTACTGTGTTCATGGAGCGATGCGGTGAAACAGTAACTGGGACATCACCAAAAGTCACAAGCTTGCCGAGTCTGTTGTGTTGTTCCTTATCACGTAGCTCAAGCAGAAGGTCCCCACTTGGCATTTTGGTGACTTTATAGCCAGGGCCTAGCGTGTTCGTCAAGGTTTTCGCAACTACAAATGGGGATATGGTTCTTGCTAGTCTTTCCGTTCTCTCACTATGTACTACTTGATATCGGGGGAAGATGTCCTTAGGCCGGGTGAACAAATTGAGAAACTCATCGGTGCGTCCCCTCTTCTGAGGGAGACGATCAAGAAGTCGAGGAAAAGCGGGCGTTCCCATAACAATTTTGTGTTGTTCGGCAGCAATGGCAGCCACCCACCACGGAGTCCAACAAGGGGACGCTACAGCACTTCACGTGTAAGGCTGCAGGCGCCAGCCGTACATTGCTGCTATAACCTTATATAAAAACCCAAGAGAGGGCACCTACACAAGGTTAACCCAAGCCGCCTATGAAAAATGTGGAAGTAACAGAAGAGAAGAGGTGACAGGACAGGGAGGACAGAAAAATAGAGAAGAAAAAGATCGGAGAGGGGGACAGGAAAAGGCGACCACCGATTTCCCCGGGTGGGTCAGTCCGGGGGTGCCGTCTATGTGAAGCAGAGGCCAAAGAGGTGTGTTGCCTCAGCCGGGGGGCCTTAAAGGTCCGAACACCCGGCATCGGCTCAACCCCCAGGATCCCCTTTTCCCCAGACACGGCTAAGCCGCGCACGGCTACACGCGGGAGGGTCCAACCCCCATGTGCTCGGGTACGTGGTGTCGCAACTCACCAAACGCCTGCTCACGCAGACGCCCCTGCGGGGTAGTACTAGGGGAGGTGGTTGTCATCGCGGATGGTGGACAAGGAGGAGAGCAGATTTAGCGGGTGAGCAAGAAAGCCCGCTTGTTTTGCCGGCAGCCGAAGCGGTAGCAAGGGCGTCCTGTAGGGAGACTTGTATCTCGGCGAAATTAGATAAGCCCAGATGGTTATGTCATCTGCATATATATTATAACGGATGGAGGTTAACGGTTCGAGGGCGCGGTGAACGATGCACATGGCGAGGATGAAGAGCAGAGGAGAAAGAAGTGAGCCTTGCGGTATACCGCGCTGAGGTTGCGAATATACGGATGATGTCGGGGCATCGGCGAATCGTAGGGAGTAGGAATGACTGCGTAGGAACGAGCGAATGTAATTGTACGTGCGAGCGCCACAGCCCGTGCGAGCAAGTTCCTGCAACATTGAATTGTGTGATTGAATCGTGTGTCACGTTGTCGAAGGCTTTTGAAAGGTCCAGAGCTAGTATAGCGCGCAGTTGCGAGGGTGAGAGAGAATGTCATGTTGGATTTGTAAAAACGCATCTTGCGTGGAGATGTGTTCGCGATAGCCAACGAGAGTAGGAGGTTTGATTGATTGATTATTGTGGTTTGTTGGCGCAAGGGCCAGTTATGGCCAAAGAGCGCCAAGACGATGGTAATGACTTGTTAGTAATATATGAATAGTCAATTACATGAACAGATGTGGCATGGCTGTAAAGGGGCCTAAAAACAGTCGCTGTAAAGTGCGTAAAATCTATACGTAATAAGATTATGGCAATGACTAATGATGTGTACTATAGACATGAACAATGCATTGCAAAAGAGTGATAAGACAAAATATTACATACGTAAGAATCGGCCAGAAGCACAAGTGCCTAAACCAGAGCCCTTGAAACACAAGGGCCTGGAGACATGTGCTATAAAGAACTATCACAGCAACATCCTCTGAAGAGAGGATGCGCTACGAACTTATTGGCCTAATAACATGTAGCACAACATCATTCAAGAATGCGAGGACTGCTGTGGTGTTAAAGAGCGGTTCTTTACCAAGGAACATAGCGGGATGTAGAGGGAGACAGTAGCGATATGCTAGAGGAAAGTGTTTCTTTCTTTCTCTTTCGGCTTCCCGACACTCCTGGAGGACGTGGAGGACGGTGAGCCTCTCGCCACATCTACCACAGGTTGGAGGATCATTACCATTCAATAGAAAATTGTGGGTGCCGTACGTGTGTCCTATTCTCAGACGACAGAATAGGATATCAGTTCGCCGGGTTTTTGTTACGGAGGGCCAGTAACCTAGCTGTGGCTTAATCAAATTAAGCTTATTATTTGTTTCTGCGCCCCACAAGCGTTGCCAGTGGCTTCGCAGTTTCTTTCGCAAGAAAGGTTTCAAATCTGTTGCAGGAACAGCAGCTGTAGGGTTATTAGCGGGTGATGTGACTGATGTGGCCATTTGGTCGGCAAGAACATTGCCCTCGATGCCTCTATGCCCAGGCACCCAGCATATAATCACATGCTGGTTAGTTGCGTATGCTCTACAAAGAACAGAATAGAGCTCAATGAGGACAGGGTTTTTCTGTTTACAGGGTGACTTCAAGGCTTTTACGACGCTTTGGGAGTCTGTAAATATAATAGTTTTTTGATGTTTTGATTTCTTTATATGCTTTACGGCTGACAATATTGCGTAGGCCTCAGCCGTAAAGATACTTGTTTCTGGGTGGAGTATGCCAGATTCCGAGGACGGACCGACGGCTGCATAAGATACTCCGGCATTTGATTTAGAAGCGTCCGTGTAAAATTCTGTGCACGAGTACTTGGACTGTAATTCTAGGAAATGCATTCGGATTTCGACCTCTGAAGCGTGCTTTGTAACTTCTACAAAGGATATATCACAATCTACTACCTGCCACTCCCAAGGTGGTAACAGGTTGGCTGAGGGCATTAAGCGATGTTCGAGGAGTGGGATGTCCATTTCTTCGCTAAGCTCCCTGACACGCAGTGAGAAAGGCTGTCTTACAGAGGGACGATTACGAAAAAGTGTAGCACACGTCATATCGTTAACGGCATTAAAACACGGATGCTGCTGATTAGAGTGAACTTTAAGGAAATATGTCAGGCTGGTGAATGTTCTCTGCAGGTGTAGTGACCACTCATTTGATTCGACGTATAGACTTTCAATGGGGCTTGTTCTGAAAGCTCCAGTGGCCAGGCGAATACCTAGATGGTGGACGGGATCCAGCATCTTCAGCGCACTAGGGGCGGCCGAGTGATATAGCGCACTACCATAATCCAATCGAGATGAAATGAGACTTTTGTAAAAGTTCAGTAAACACTTCCTGTCGCTACCCCAGGATGTGTGAGATAAAATTTTCAGTAAGTTCATTGTTTTTAGACATTTCACCTTGAGATATTTTATATGCGGAATGAAAGTAAGTTTGGAATCAAGTATGACGCCTAGGAACTTGTGCTCTTTGTTGACAGGTATTTGTTGTCCATACATTTAGATAGTGGGATCTGGAACAAGCCCTTTCTTCCTGGTGAAAAGAACACAAGAACTTTTGTGGGGGTTCACTTTGAATCCGTTTTCGTCTGCCCATTTGGACACTTTGTTCAAGCCCTGTTGTACCTGTCTCTCACACACTTTAAGGTTGCAGGATTTGTAACCTATTTGTATGTCGTCTACGTAGACGGAATAAAAAATAGCTGGCGGTAATGAAGCACGAAGCGTGTTCATCTTCACGATAAACAGTGTGCAGCTGAGCACACCTCCTTGGGGTACACCAGTTTCCTGTATAAATTGACGCGACAATACGTTGCCGATTTTCACACGGAAGGTATGGTTAGACAAATAGCTTTCTAATACGTTTAGCATATTTCCACGGATGCCCATTCCCGACAAGTCTCGCAAAATTCCGTAACGCCAAGTTGTGTCGTACGCCTTTTCCATATCGAGGAATATCGACAACAAAAACTGTTTATGTACAAATGCCTCACGTATATGTCCTTCAATGCGCACAAGATGGTCAGTTGGGGACCGCCTTTCTCTAAAGCCACACTGATAGGGATCAAGCATATTGTTCAGTTCAAGGAAATGTTTAAGTCGGTGAATAATCATTTTTTCAAAAAGTTTACACAGGCAACTTGTGAGAGCTATCGGGCGGTAACTTGCCGCCGAGGAAGGGTCTTTGCCCAGCTTCAAAACTGGAATAACAATAGCTTCCTTCCATGAGGAAGGCAGGTATCCGGCAGCCCAGATAGAGTTGAAAAGTCCCAGAAGTGTCATCTGTGTGTTAGTGTGTAAGTTTTTAATCATGTCATACATGATTCTGTCAGGTCCCGGTGCGGAGCTGCTGCATACGCTCAAGGCAGCTCTCAGCTCGGCTATATTAAATGGACGGTTGTATTGTTCATTCGGTCTGCATTTGCGATCCAGTGACTTAAGTTCTGCTATTTGTTTATATTTAAGGAATGATTTTGAGTAATGTATGGAGCTTGATACACGTTCGAAGTGTTCGCCCAGAGCGTTGGCCTGGTCTTCCAAGGTATTCGCATGGTCGTCAACTAAAGGTAATGGGTGGATTTGCTGCCCCTTTAGCTTTCTTAGGCCATTCCATACTTTACTCTCTTGGGTATAGGATGTTATACTAGAGAGAAACCTCTCCCAGCTAGTCCTCCTTGCCTGTCGCCGCGTACGCCTTCCCTGTGATTTTACCAGTTTAAATTCGATAAGATTTTCCGCAGTCGCGGCGCGACGCAATGCGCCCCACGCTTTGTTCTGTTTCGTGCCAGTCTGCACTCCTCATTCCACCAAGCAACCCATCTTTTACATGAGAGGCCTTTTGTTTGTGGAATGAATTTTTCAGCTGCGTGGAGTATAAAACCAGTAAAATATGCTACTGCGTCGTCAATACTAAAATCGTTGATAAAATCTGGTGATAAGTAGGTTGACTCTTTAAAACCTTTCCAGTCAGCTGATTTTAGTTTCCAACGGGGGGCGTGGGGAGGACTGTCATGCTCCTCTATCAGAGTCAGTGTCACAGGAAAGTGGTCGCTCCCGAATGGATTTTTAACGACATTCCATTCCATATAGGGAAGAAGGGTAGTAGAGCCATTCGCTAAATCTATGGAAGAAAATGAATTATGGTAGATGTTGTAATATGTGGGCTCTTTTTTGTTAAACAGACATGCACCAGAGGTTATTAGAAAGTTCTCTATAAGCCGACCCCTGGCGTCACACCGGGAGTCTCCCCACAAAGTGCTGTGAGCATTAAAATCACCGGCAATAATGTATGGTTCCGGGAGCTGGTCAGTTAGCGTATAAAATTCCGTTTTGCTGAGTTTGTAGTCTGGCGGTATGTAAATAGAACAGATGGTTACCAACTTGTTCAAGAGTATCGCTCGCACGGACACCGCCTCAAGTGGTGTCTGAAGAGAGAGATTCTGGCAAGCAACAGATTTATCCACAATTATTGCTACACCTCCAGAGGAGGCAACCGCAACGTCACGGTCTTTACGGAAGATAGCATATTGTCTGAGGAAGTTTGTTTGTGTGGGTTTTAGATGTGTTTCCTGAACACACAGCCCTTTTGGGTTATATTTTTTAAGGAGTTCCCTAATATCGTCGAGGTTGTGGAGAAGACCTCTCACATTCCACTGTAAAATTTGTGTGTTTTTGTGCTGTGCGTTCAAGAATGCAAAGTTAGCTCACGGGCCCTTTCCAGGAGCCGTGACACGAGATTTTTTTTTTTTGGAGCGGTCGATGGAATCGCGCCGCTTCTTAGGCGCTGGCTGCGCCCTCATGCTTGGTGTTGTGTCCATGTCCTCTTGCGAGGCGCTGGACACGCGCTCTTGCGAGCGGTTAGTTTGACGTGAACGCCTCGTCTCGAGGGACGAGACCTTGGAGGCCACCAGCCCGGAGGTCGATGGCCCCTTGTTCTGAGATGGCGGAGCAGCGCTAGCTGCAGCCGCCAAGGGGGCGGATGGCGTCACCGCCGGCCCACTACGCGTGTGCCAGACAGCCGCCGGGAGCCGTTGTGGCGCTGCCCCCTGACGCGCCACTTCGGCAAAGCTGGTTTTTGGCAGGTGCAATACCCGCCTGCGTGCCTCCTTGAAAGTTATGTTTTCCTTTACTTTAATAGTTACTATTTCCTTTTCTTTTTTCTAGGTTGGGCACGACCGCGAGTAGGCGGCGTGCTCCCCATCACAGTTAACACAATCTAGAGAGCTTTCACAAGACTCGGAGGAGTGTTCAGAAGCACTGCATTTAGCACAAGTTTGGCGGCCTCGACAGTTCTGTGAACTATGGCCGAACCGCTGGAATTTGAAACATCGTAGAGGATTTGGCACGTATGGCCTAACACGAAGCTTGATGTATCCGGCCTCGATGGTTTCGGGCAGCACACTCGAGTTAAAAGTAAGTATCAGATGCTTGGTCTGAATTTCCTTGCCGTCGCGCCTCATCTTGATCCGTTTAACATTGATTACGTTCTGCTCACTGAAGCCCTCAAGGTGTTCAGCTTCACTCAGCTGCAACAGATCATCATCTGATACCACGCCACGGGTGGTATTCATGGTACGGTGCGGGGTTACTCTTAATTGAGCTTCTCCAAATGCCACTAGGTTGGGTAGTTTCTCACATTGTTTCATATCACGGAGCTCCAAGAGGAGATCCCCGCTTGCCATCCTGGATGCTTTATAGCCTGGTCCAAAAATATCAGTCAGAGTCTTTGACACAAGGAAAGGTGAGATTGTTCGTACTGATTTGTCTGTTTTTTCTGAGTGGATCACATGAAATCAGGGAAAGTTCTGCGTTTGACGTCCAAAAAACTGGAAAACATCTTCGGTGCGCCCTCGTTTTAGACGGCGATCAGTGAGTGGGGGGAAAGAACTTGCCATAAGTATAGGTGAATGTTCGGCAGCAGCGCCAGCCACCCACCATGGAGCCCAACTAGGGGACGCTGCAATACCTGGAAAAGATTGGTCCTGCAAACGCCAGCTGTACGCCACTACTATAACCAAATATGGAATATCCAAGGTTGGCTACCCACACAAGGTTAACCCTAGCTGCCTGGGAAAACGGAACTAAAAGGAAGTGAAAAGAAGACAGGATAGATTGAAAGTGAGAGAGAAAGACGAAGATTTAAGAGGAGGACAGGAAAAGGCAACTGCCGATTTCCCCTGGGTGGGTCAGCCCAGGGGTGCCGTCTATGTGAAGCAGAGGCCGAAGAGGTGTGTTGCCTCCGCCGGGGGGCCTTGAAGGTCCAAAACACCCGGCATCGGCTCAACCCCCAGGATCCCCCTTTCCCCAGACACGGCTAAGCCGCACGGCTACACGCGGGAGGGTCCAACCCCCATGTGCTCGGGTACGTGGTGGCGCAACTCACCAAACGCCTGCTTGCGCAGACGCCCCTGCGGGGGAGAGTAGGAGGTAAGAAAGATGTATTCTCTAAGAAACGCTGAAGACGGCGAAGTACTAAGCGCTCCATGAGCTTACTGATGCAGGAGGTGAGGGAGATAGGTCGAAGGGATGCAAGCGCAGGTGGTTTCCCTGGTTTGGGTATGAAAATGATTTCAGCATGCTTCCATGCAGAAGGAAGGTGCCCAGTATTCCAGGCATTATTCATAACAGAGAGTAGAAAGTCGTAATCCGAGTCGGCGAGATTGCGAAGGTGACGATTGGAGACTTTGTCCTGACCCGGACAGGTATTACGTTGTAGGGCTGAAACAGTTGCTCGGAGTTCATGAAGAGTGAAAGGATCCGAAAGATCGAGATCGAATTAGGGGGGTCCTGTGTAACTTTGACACGTTGTTTTATTGTAGGGGGCAATGTAGGTGTCCCGGAGATCTTGATAGAGAGCTTCCACTGTGTCATAAGAGTCGTGGATCTTGCGTAAAGTGAGCTGGCTGCTCGTGCGTGTGGCCGCGGGATTAAGAAGGGAGCGAAGGATACGCCATGCAGAGCCGAGGTGCATGGTAGTGGCTAGACGGTCACAAGTGTGGAGCCAGCTCTCTCGCGTAAATGTGTCGGAATAATCAGTGATTTCTTCATTGAGTCGGTTAATTCGAGCACGTAGACGGCGGTTACTTTTGTTGCGGCGCCATCGTTTCAGAAGGCCTTGTCGAGCATCCCAAACAAGGAGTAGGTGCTGATCGGGTGGTGCACCGATGCGCTCGTCTGAGTCGATGTGGTGTGATAGTGAACACAAGTGTGAAGCACGTCAACCCATTCCTGTAATGGGAGGCAGTGGGGGCATCCTGACGCACCTGTCTTACCCGGGACCAGTTCGTAATGCGTGTGGAATTGCTACGGCGCTTGAATGCTGTGTTATGTAGCATGGTGATGATAAGAGTGTGGTCGCTTGTGAGCGTGTCGTGGGTGTTGTTCCACGTTGTTGTCATGGGACCCCGTATAAAAATTAGATCTGGTGTTGTGTCCCGTTGAACAGAGTTTCCATGGCGTGTGGCAGAATCTGGGTTGTTAAGTAAAAGAAAGGAATGATCGCGGAAAGCTTTTAGAAGGTGAGTGCCTTTAGGGGTGTTATTTTGGTAGCCCCAGGCTGTGTGCGGGGCGTTAAAATCACCTCCGACGAGATGAGAAAAGAGGCGAGTAGGGCGTAGGCGAAAGGCGTCATCAAGGGTTGTGCTGGATGCACGAGCGGGGCAATATACGTTAGTGAGGAAGACGAAAGGGGGATGAGAGGTTCCGGAGGATGTGGACATAAGGCGAATTGTGAGATAGGATGGAGTGTCCGCTACTTCGATCACTGTGAGGTCTTTACGTATATAGGTGAGTAGGGTGAGAACCAAAAACAGTGTATCCAGTGAGAGTAATAAGTTGAGCGAGTTCTCGGAGAAACATGATGTCAGGTGGCGAGGTGTGTGCGGCAATGCACTGCAGCAGGAGCCCTCGCTTGCGCGCGAGCCCCCTGCTGTTCCACTGCCCCACGATTAAATCGGACGCCATTGTGGAGAACGCAAATTTAGAATTCGTTCGGGCGATCCTCAGATGCGGTGCGGCAACGACTACGCGAGCGGCGGGGGCTACGGGAGCGACGCGGATGATCCATATCACCGAAGCATTGTGCCAGACGATTGTCCAGCGCTTCACGGATGAGGGTGGGAAGAGTTGTGGGGATTTAGTGGACGGAAGCCGATGGCGCTTCGACCCTAGAGAGTGTGCTTTCAAAGCGCTGTTAAAACGAGATGTGTCGGTCTAAGACTTCCGTGAGAGCCGCAGGAGTGGCGATGAGCGGACATGCAGCAAGGCTTTGTTCAACAGCTGTAATGCGGGCCTCCAGAGAGGCGTAGGCCGACTGGTTCGAGTGCGGCGTGTTAATTTCAGATGGAGAGGCAGACGAGGAGGTCAGTCGATTCAGCCTAGTCGAAGATACTTGTGGAGTGAGGGCTGTAGGTGACGTGTTGGAAAAAGATGTTTATGTGTTAGTACTTGGGGCAGTGTCCATGGCAGATGACGTTTGAGAGGGGCTTAAAGGGGGAGGACAGTTGATTTGTGCCACCCGAGGGCAGTTGGTACGGAGGACAGCAGCGCGGTAGTCGCATTTTCCTTTACGGGGGTTTAGGGGCTGTTGGCTGAATGTTGGGTTTGGGGTAGGAAGACTTGAGGAATGGCTGCTTGGTTGACTTGCCTGAGAAAGGTGTTCCGCTGTAGTCTGTGAGGTTGAGGCGGCCTGGCCAGCTGGCCCACTGGGTGAGCGGTGGGGGGTCTTGGAGCGGCTCGGGGGCTCACTGCTGCTCCTGGCTTGGCTTGCGCTTTTGTTTTGGCGAGGTTTCGCAGTCGAGGTGGACGAGTCGGCGACGAATGCCGCCTGGGTAAGCGAGGTAGTCAATGTAATGAATTGCTGCTGCTGACTTGACGGCTGTACCGCTTTTTGGAGATCTTTGGCAGGAACACGTAGGCGTATACGATGGGCGTACTCCATTTGACGGAGGGCGCGGTCTGCAGCCGCTCGGAACTCGCAGCGAGAATCTCCGGCTTGGTGGTCGCCGCCGCAGTGAGGGCAGCCCATGCGACAGGTGTGCGGTTGGTTCTGCGAGTCTAGTGTAAGGCCACATGTAAGGCACTTAAGGTGGTTGTCCCACTCCGGCGGCACGAGCCCCCCGGTTTCAGTACTTTTGGAATAACCGTGGCGGCTCTTTTACTTAGGATATAAAGTTGTGGTATATACCATAAAAAGCTTAATTCTTGTAAATTCCAACTATATATAATATAAGAAAATTGATTAATGCGATTTAGAAATAAGTGTTCAAGAACAAGCGTGAGATACATGGGTTTTGCGAACTGTGTCTCAGTTGTGACCACATTTAGAAGAAACTACCGCACTTACTGCATTGCGGCTTGCTCTGTAGCTTTAGGACATATTTATCAAGTTCCTAGACGTAGCAAAATAATTTTGAATTTTTACTTTTAGGGTAATTTGCTTTTGAAAATTGCCAAATATCGCAATCTTCTGTTGTAAACAGCCCGGCAACTACATGCTCAAGGAAGCCAAATTTTGGATAAAGTAGAGTTCAAGGAATTTCCATTTAGGACGCAAAAATTTCATTCATGTACCTTTATTAGTTTTAAAGCGCAGCTTCGTAGCTTTATTACCTTCCCGCAAAAATGGGCAAAAATAAAACCAGAATTCTAAATATTGCTTACTTTCGGCCGCATTATTAGGAAAACTAATAAAATTGCATGAATGAAATTTTGCGTCCTAAATGTAAATTCTTTCAACTCTACTTTACCCAAAATTTGGCTTGCTTGAGCATGTAGTTGCCGGGCTGTTTACAACAGAAGATTGCGATATTTGGAAATTTTCAAAAGCAAATTATCCAAAAAGTAAAAATTCAAAATTATTTTGCTACGTCTAGGAACTAGATAAACATGTACTAAAGCTACAGAGCAAGCCGCAATGCAGTAAGTGCGGTAGTTTCTTCTAAATATGGTCACAACTGAGACACAGTTCGCCAAAACCATGTATCTCATGCTTGTTCTTGAACATTTATTTCTAAATCACACCAATCAATTTCTTTATATTATATATAGTAGGAATGTACAAGAATTAAGATTTTTATGGTTTATACGACAACTTCATATCCTAAGTAGAAGAGCCGGCACGGTTACTCAAAAAGTACTGAAAACGGGGGGCTCGTGCCGCCGGAGTGGGACCGCCACCTTCATAACTTCAGTATTGGGGCACACATCCGCACTGTGACCGAGGCCGGAGCTGACGGTGCAGAATTGTGCCCGATGCTTGTATCGGGCACAGCGCACCATCACACCCCGATAGTTCACCTAGCGCGGAATGTGTGATCCATACAACGTGATGAGGGCAGTGTGCGTGGAGCCCATCATGCGAGCGGTGAGGATGCCCGAGTCAGGGTCCCAGAGGTTTCCCATGAGTGCAGCCGATGAGGTTTTGGGGGTTATATCATGGATGACTCCTCGGTAGGTGTTGGCCGGAGTCGCTTGATAGATGCGAGCAGCTAGCTGGAAGTTTGGGACCGTCAAAGGATCCGCTGCCAAAAGCTTCGCATTTACAGAGGGAGTCTGGCAGACGAGCAGAGCAATGTTCCCCTCAGGTAGGATGCGAATAACAATGGAGCGTAGTTCTGCCTCACTTAGCAGAGATGTCAGCCCTAGCGAGGAGTGCAGTTCACCGGGTGGAATTTGGACGAGGCGCAAGCCTTGAGGTGGCCGGTATATTAATGTTTCAGCAGTTGTAGATGATGAGATTGCAGAGAGACTGTGCGGGCTCACCCGTTTGCGGGAATGAATGGTGGTCCAGCCTTCAGCGTCTGTAGTGTAGGTGGCTCGGTCACCGACGGCTCTCCGAGCCGTCGTCGACCGAGCGAATAGGCAGCGCGGGCGACGGTCAGGCGAGCGGGCTCGGCTAACTCCACTCACTTAACCCTGGGAAACGGTGAGAAGGGATTCCCATATAACTCCCGACGAAAAAAGGCCCGGGAAAGGGCGGATGGTGAAGGTCGCGGCGTTTCGGTGGTTGCGGAGCACTCCAATGGCACGTCTGTTCACTTCGACCGGCTGATTCGAACTCGCCACACGCGAGGAAGGAAGGCAGGCTGGAAGCACGCTGTCTTCTTTTGCGCGCGAGGCACGGGGGTGAGGTGACGGAGAGGGAGGGGGGGAGGCGGTGCGTTCCGCTCCGTCGGCTGCTGCTCACAGCATGGCCGTGCGGGCACCGTATCTTGAAAGCGATGTTGCGATGTGGGTTTTGTGCGCGCCGCGCGGTCTACGTCTTCAAAGCGATCTGCGATGGGGACAAAGTGCATGCACCGAGTGTCGGTAGCTTCGTATGCGATGTGCTTTCGAAGTTTAGTTTGCGTTGAAGCGAGACGAGAGAAAGCGCGAAAGTCACTTTGCCCGCTACTGCTGGCGCGCTTTCTCACTCCGGCATTTTCACAGCGAGTTTCCACGGTCATCGAACGAGTTTTGTTTCGGTTTGCCTGTGTGTGCATGACACCGCGCTTGTCTGTTTAGTTATTGAGGGAATGTTTACAACTTTATGCGGCTCATTAATCTACTATCCTTGCTTCGTATAGATCTCCTCTAATTCACTATCCAAATCATTACTTCAACTTTGCGAAACCGCCGCTTTTTTATTTCACTGGCAGTTACACTTTGTAGCATTCCTACTCTCCCAGACCAAGCCCGTCGGACGCATCACTCCTGCGTCCTGCGTATGAAAGACTTAGGGCCCATTCCCACTTGCGACTAGGCGAGGTCGCGCTACCAAGTTGGTCGCAAAGCGACCAGTCGCAAGTATCCGCAAATGGTCGCTTTTCTCGAAATGCGACCGTTTCGGGCCAGTCGCTCACTGCCGGATATTTCAGTCGCGCGACCACAGTCGCAGAACAGCTGAACCAATCAGATGCGAAGGAACAGCACGTCCGTATACGCAGACGCTTATTTTACGCGGCGATGACATTTCAAGCAGACGTCAACGGCATATCGTGATACATTTCGGTTTAGCGACTCGGTCGCATTTGTAGGTGTAAACATCGTTCGTCTTGAGTAGTTTTCTGGTCGCCAGTCGCAATTGGTCGCGTGACCTCGCCTAGTCGCAAGTGTGAATGGGCCCTTAGGCGGGCAACATGCGTCACCTCATTCTTGCATGAACGGCGGCCACTTCAAGTGAGACGTGCAATTTTGTAGCTCACCAACCTTAGACGATCGAGGATAACGAACAGCCCGGCATAGTTTGCAAGTAACTTTTGGCTCAAGCCACGTCTACGTATTTGAGTCCACAGCCACACGAGGTCACCGCGAACACAGGTAGCATACTAGTGCTGACTGTCGTAGCGTGTTTTCGAGTGGTCTTGTGCGGCCATTGTACGCAAGCGAGCACGTCGACGAGCCTCTTCTGCACGACACAAAGCCTCCGCGATGGACAAATGGTCATGGATGACAAAAAGAAAGATAGCGCCCAGCGTATAACGAGGTGGGCGCGCGCAAATAAGCAAAAAAAAAGGATGAAACCAGTCTTTTCGTGTTTCGCATAGTTGAAGGCGTACGTTACGAACGGTAATACTTCATCCCAGTTTTTGTGGTCCTAAGGGGCGTACTATCAGCGTCAAATGAACCTTGAACAGCGGTGCCCGTGGCGCAAGCATAAGTGAATGTATTAGCCCCGAGAACAACCTACAGGGGCGCTGCGAGCGCCGCTTCCGTGACGTCAGGGCACGGACTCGCGCCTGTCGTCTGCTGCCGTCCGGGCGGCGGTCCGGGCGCTGTCCGGGCGTCTTCTACAGTGTTTCCGCTTGTTCACTGTCGTTCCCTGTGCTTGTATATTGATGATAGTCATCGCAAATACATTTTTACGACGTCTGCATTCGCGCAAACTTATTCAAAGAGCTTATTTCCTAGACGACAATTAATTTCTCGAGGGCAATTGACGCTGCAGTGCCAGCCGAAGGAGCTCAGATCAGCCCATTGCGTGTTTTTCATGCGCGGATATAGACCTTGCAGATTGAGGGACTTATAAAAAAGCATAAATAGCACGTGACTAATAAAAGCATAAACACGTAAACATAGCCCATAAGAATCCAGTTAGGATACCATACCTGCAGTGGTGCAACGAGCATGCCACTATGTCTGCTACACATGACAGATACATTTACCTTGATTTGTAACCCATTAAAACGTGCTTGCTTATCACGAGTAGCTTATGGTAAAATACCTAATTTTTCATTTCTTCCCAGAAACACTCGGCAGCAACACGAAGGCCTGACACTGCTGTTTAGATTCAACCAGCACCTATTGTTTCTTTAACTGCTTCTCAAAATTAGGCCGTTCTTCACCGGTTACTTTTAGGTGGCGGTAATTTAAAGTAAGGCCAATTGAGGCTTACAGCTATTTGCAGAATACGTAAAGGAATGTACCAATATTTATTCACTGTTCCGTCCTACACATTCAACTCACTTGTGCAATTTACTGCTTCTTGCTTCTTGAGGAACAGACATCACGAATCTGTTTGGTGAACTGACACAGGCTGCTCGGTCCAAATTGTTTTGTGAAATATGCCATTTGAACCATATGTCTGCAGCTAAAAAGAAGCCGAAGCCTCATTCAATATTCCCCTGTGGAGGTAAAAAAACAAGTGAATTCATTTGAGGCTTGCGGTGTCTTCTCTATGAGGCGGGTATGTGAGGTTCTCTTTTATGCACTCCCGAAGCGAATAGTTCGCAGTTTGTGTACCATATCTGCACACGGTAGGTATGGTAAAGCCATACCGATCCGGCGCTGTAGTTAAACAATTAACGCAGGATCGAGAAATGGTGAGGCAGAAGGCGTTTGAATTTCCCTCTTCAGCGCAGCCTAAGCTGCGCTATATAGCCTCGGTGTTTACCTTAGGCATTGCAATTGGCGAAGAACTGCTTCAATTCGGAGTTGTAGTGAACTGAGGAGTTTCGCGAATAATGAGTGCCTCGCCATAACGACAGTCGGTAGATTTAGTCGCGTAAGGGCTGTGCCATCATGTCGAAAAAGGCAACTGAGGATTACTGTGAAACATTTTCTCGCTTGCAATTGATAGGCTCTCAATCATAACCGCGAAACTTATTTCAGGTGATTGCTGGTACGGTATTCGTGAAGTATATACATACTATGCATGACGCGTCGTCGTGTTAACAGCCATGAGCACCAAGGTGCCTGTTTCAGAGAACGGTGAAAGTATTAGCAAACGTTTTCATGCAAAATGCGCGCCTAACTCTTTCTTTTACGTATCAATAAAGTAGCCATATATGACTAGAACAACTCACCATAGTAATATAAAGTTCCAACACACGGTAAAAGCTTTCAAGACTTTAATTATGCTAGTCAGCTGCCATTGCGGTGCTCCATGTCTTCGTTCTCCTCTTCTTCCACATCTTTGTCCTCTTCGCTGTCTGTTCGTCTAGGATCACTACATCCTCCAGGGCTTCCATAATCAGCTCTCCTGGGATGATATTGAAGAATATTAGCAATCGACGCCTCTTCTGTGTTTCCTTGGGGTCCTTGATAATACACGGTCTTGAGAATTCCTTGGTGCTTCACTGTTTTCAATACTGAATATGGTCCTATAAAGGGGCACTTTGAATCCAACCCCTTTCGAACCAGGACCATGCCTCCTGGTTCAATATCGGGTATCGTGGACTGGTGACGTTTGTCGAAGTTCTTTTTCATAGTTTTACGATACTTTTCTTTCTGGTTCAAATCCAGTTGCTTTTCGCAAAGTGTTATTTTCTCAACTATATTAAGTTCTTTGTCCGCAGGTAACCAACAGGGTTTTTGAAAAGCGGCGAAGTAAGGGCTACATCTCAATGCTGCAGTGTGAGATCGGTTATGGTGAAGAACAGCTGCTTCCAAAGCGCACTTCCACTCGCATTTGAAGTAGGGGTATAAAGATAGGAACGTCTTTAAGTCCCGAATCCCCCTTTCTGCAAGAGAATTCGCTTCTGGGTGATAAGGTGCTGGAAAACGCAGCTCGACGCCTCTTGCTTCAGCCCAACGGCGAAGTTTTTCGCTTCAGAACGCCGGTCCGCTGTCCGCAACGATGACCTTAACATCGGGGAACATATCCCTCTCTAGAAAAGAAGTTATACAGTTCGCATCTTCTTTGCCAGCTTTAGCAGCCACGAACCGTG
The DNA here is from genome assembly GCF_013339745.2 of Dermacentor silvarum. Taxonomy (NCBI): domain Eukaryota; kingdom Metazoa; phylum Arthropoda; class Arachnida; order Ixodida; family Ixodidae; genus Dermacentor; species Dermacentor silvarum. The sequence continues at coordinate 25,454,971 of NC_051155.1, forward strand.
TACACTCGTCCACTGCAACGAGGAATGCTTGCGTCTTTTTGACCCCCTCGCCCTCCTTTTTGAGTTCAGCAGAATCGAGATGTAGTATTTCGAAGGGCACATTCGAGTACTCTGGAGTGACCATTTTGTTTCCACGCGGTCTGAACTTAGCTTTGCAAAGTTGGCAGTTGTGGCATGTCTTTATGTAGTTAGCGACATCTGTCTTCATGCCTTTCCAAATGAATATTTGCGCTAGCTTTCTGTATGTTTTAGTGAATCCGTCATGGCCTCCCGATTCCGGACTGTCGTGGTACAGTCGCAGTATGGTCGGTATCGCTGTTTCGGGCACTTCTAGTTTACGGTTTTGAATCTTCAGGTCTTGCGTTCCTTCCCACAATTTGCTCATATTCACTTCTTCATGGGTAACTTTTCTTGGTACATGAAGTCTAGACAGAGCATTAGCGTCCTGGTGCTCTTGTTCTGGGCAATGCGCTACCTCGAAAGTGTACTGCTGAATTTCACTCACCCATCTTGCCACTCTACCTTTTGGCTGAGTGAGTTGCAAAAGGTGAGTCAGGGCTTGATTATCTGTAAACAATTTGAAGCTTCTTCCTTCCAGATAACTTCTAAAATACTTGAGCGCCATAACTACAGGAAATGCTTCCGTTTCCGTCGTAGCATAGTTTGCTTGGGCCTTGGTAAACGTGTAAGAAAAATATCCTATCACTTGCAGTTGTTTCGCAACAGGCTTGTTGACATGTCTTTGATGAAGAACGGCTCCTGTACCATAATCAGAGGCATCAGTGTACATTTAAAATGGCAGGTTAAAGTCTGGGAGCGTCTGGACAGGGTCTGAAGAAATAATTTCAACAAGTTCTGCGTAACACCGCTCGCGCTCTTCAGACCACACAAATGACACCTCTTTTTGGGTAAGGGCAGTGAGACATTTGTTGCATAATCCTTTATGAAGGCCCGGAAATGCCCGGCAAGGCCTAAGAACAATCGAAGAGAGTGCAGATCAAATGGCTTGACGAGACTCTTGATACGCTGAACACTTTCTTCTTTGGTACTTTTTGTCTGCCCATCAATCTAGTCAGTCAAACATAGAGACGAAAATTAACAGTATCGAGGAAAGACTTGTCACACTCGAACTGAAAACGCCGAGACTTGAAAATGTAGAAAAAGAGATGGTCATTCTACAAGATTCGGTGAAAAAAATGGCGAAGCAGAACGACCTTTTGCAATCAAGATTGAATGAAATGGAAGACCGTTCAAGAAGAAACAACCTTTTATTCCATGACGTTCCGGATTCCAATGAATCTTGGGCGCAAACCGAAGCACGCATCAAATATATTATAACCGGCGTTGCTGATAGTTTTTCCCCAGACTCAATCGAACGCGCGCATCGCCTGGGGCCATTTGTATCAAATAAATGCCGACCAATTATTGTGAAATTTTCCAATTACAAATATAAAGAGAAAGTGCTTTCCATGCGCGCGCAACTCAAAGAAAGAAACGTAGGCGTCAGCGAAGATTTTTCGCCCGCCACACGCCATGCCCGGAAAAGGCTTATCGAGTTCGCTAAAAGCCAGTTTGATGGAACACCTTTTAAATTGGGATATAACAAGATATCCATAAATAAAAATCAGTTCATGTATGACCCAGCATCTGACACGGTTGTTGCACGTGCTCACCCAACATGCGATAGCCGCTCTTCACGCAATAAAGCGCACACTACAACATAGGATCACGTGAGGGATAGTGGATGCCGTTCATCGCCTTTAACAGTACTTTTCTGCAACATAAGAAGCGTACTAAATAAACGCGACTGTCTCGTTTCTACCATTGAAACTTGTACTGCTGACATTGTGGCACTAACTGAAACCTGGTTACATTCTAACATTCGCGACGCTGAAATCTTTCCATTTATTGACCGTTTCACGATTTATCGATGCGATCGCATCAACAGGCCCGGAGGTGGCGTTCTGTTAGCCGTCCCAAAGGCGTTTCCTTCTCAGCGCATTGAAATAGCGAGCCACCTCGAAATGCTTTGGGCTTTAGTTGAAATTAATCATCGAAAAGTTGTTATAGGACTTTGTTACCGCCCCCCTTCATATACTAGCACTTTCGTAAATGAATTACACGATGCCATTAACAGCATTCTATCAGGTTACCTCACTTTGCCACTGTTTCTACTAGGAGACTTTAACATCCCTAGCATAGCATGGTATTCTGAACCACCATTAGCTTACAACAAACTAGCACAAGATTTTTTAGACTTGTGTTCCACATTTTCACTCACTCAGCTGGTCCGGCAACCTACCAGAATCACTTCAACCATGTCGAACATTCTTGATCTGTTGCTAACATCCGTACCTGATTTTGTCTCTAACGTTACATGCTTACCTGGCTTAAGTGATCATTCACTTATTACCGTTCAGATGAACTTTTCGCGACCTAAATCTTCAAAAAATATAAGTTTATTAGAAACTACAGGAACGCTAACTTTAAGGCAATTAACCGTGAGCTTTCCACCTTTATAGATACATTTTTTAACCACTTCGACAACCGTAGTGTTCAATCTATCTGGAGCATGTTTATAGCTAAAGTCGCTGAATTAACCAACAAGTACATCCCGCTTCACCGAATAAATTCAAATCGTAATGCACCATGGTTTAATATTACTCTTAAGCGTCTAGCAAACAAAAAAAGCGGCTGTATAGATTAGCCCGGTTACGTCCTAGTGGCATGCGCTGGGAACTGTACAAACAAGCTTCCGAAGAATACGCGATTTTCCTTAAAAAATCGAAGATTAATTATCAATAAAATACCTTGCCATCTATGCTGACCACCGATCCTCGAAAGTTCTGGCGCTCTGTAAATCTTAAGGCTGATGACACAGTAAACCTTATCGACAGCACTGGTGGTGCTATCTCTCCCGAAAAATGTGCATCCGTATTTAACACCATTTTTTGCGGAACTTTTCTGATGACCAAAATATCCCGCTGCCAGAATTTTCATGCTCCGAATACACCACTATGTTTCCTATAATTATTCATTCTACCGGTGTAGTAAATGTTATAACAAATTAAAATGTTCCTCTTCACCCGGCTGCGATGAAATAACCACAAAGTTCTTGAAAGCCACAATGGTGTATTCATCAATTATTTTAACTAGACTGTTTCAGCGATCATTGGACACGGTATCTCTTCCAGTTGAATGGAAGATCGGGAAGGTGATTCTACTTTTCAAGTCAGGTAACCAGCAATCTCCATTAAATTACCGGCCATTTCCCTCACAAGCATTCCCTGCAAAATACTTGAGCATATTTTATTTTCAAACCTTGCTAACTGTCTCGAATCAAACTCATTTTTTTCGCCATCACAACATGGTTTTCGCAAATCATATTCTTGTGAAACCCAACTAATATCTTTCACTCACAAACTTCATGCCATCCTTGATCGTTCTTCTCTTATTGACTGCATTTTCCTAGATTTTTCTAAAGCGTTTGACAAGGTATGCCATAAACTGCTTCTCTACAAACTACGTCAGCTTAACATAGACACTAAACTGCTCTTTTGGCTAGAAATCTTTCTTACTAACCGTTCTCAGTTTCTGTCAATAAATAACGTAAATTCAGAGCACACTGCTGTTCGATCTGGGGTTCCTCAAGGGACGGTATTGGGTCCTCTACTCTTTCTTATTTACATTAATGACTTACCCTCGTGTGTTTCCTCGTACATTAACCTCTTTGCCGATGATTGTGTTGTCTATCGCGAAATAACCTGCGTTTATGATACTAAAGCCCTTCAGTCCGACCTTGATGCTATTAACAAATGGTGCAACATATGGTTGATGGAACTTAACATAAGGAAATGCAAGCATATGCGCATATCTCGAACATCATCTGTTTCGTCCATTTACCACATCGCTAGTACTTCCTTGGAGACCGTGTTCTCATACAAATACCTTGGCATTCACATTACATCAAACCTTTCTTGGGCAGACCACATTTCGTATGTAATTAGCAATGCTAATCGAATTTTGGGGTACCTCCGTCGTAACTTTGCACAAGTATCTTCATCTATAAAATTAACCATGTACAAAACGCTCATTCGCCCGAAACTAGAATATGCTGCCTCCGTCTGGGATCCAAGCCATGAAAACCTAATTCGGTCACTGGAAATGGTTCAAAATAACTCCACCCGTTTCATTCTTTCTAACTACAACAGAACAGCAAGCATATCTGCCATGAAATTAAGTCTTGACCTATCAACCCTTGCATCCCGCCGTAAGTTGTTTCGCTTGAGCCTTTTTCACTCCATATTTCATCATCCTCAGCTCCACCATGAGCTTATATCACCTCCTCAGTATGTTTCATCTCGCTTAGATCACGCACAAAAAGTTCGAATTCCTTTTTGCAGAACTGACGCTTTTTTTCAGTCATTCTTACCACGGACATCCGAAGAGTGGAATCACCTTCCTTCGCATGTAATCTCCATCAGAAATCACCACCTATTCAAGAACGCCCTAGCTAACATTGTATAATTAGAATTTTATGTGCTTGCTCATTCTTAGTTATGTATATATGTATATTCTTTCACATGTAACCCACTCCCCTCTCTAATGCCTTTGGCCCTGAGGGTATGTTAAATAAATAAATAAATAAATAAATAAATAAATAAATAAATAAATAAATAAAATACCCTGCCAAGAAAAACAACCCTCTGGGAGAAGAATTCACTCTTTCTGACGTTGATCTTAAGCTGTGCCCTTCTCAATGCATCTAGAACCATTGATAGATGACTACTGTGGTCATCTCTTGTTCTTGAATAGACGAGTATGTCGTTGACATACACGCTACAAAATTTGCCAATAAATTCTTGGAGAACAGAGTTCATCATTTTCAGGAACCAGGCGCCTGAGTTTTTCCACCCAAATGACAGCCGGTTATATTCGTAGATGTCGAAATGTGTAATAAACGCGGTGAACATCTTAGTTTCCTCTCTGAGTGGTACTTGTCAATAGCCTTTACATAGGACTATCCTGGAAAACCATTGACACCCACCGGTCTCCTCAATTATTTCGCCGATTCGTGGCATCGGGCATGAAAACAAGTCTGTTTGCCGGTTGATAAGCCTGTAATCAGTGCACTAGCGATAGGATCCGTCGTCTTTTGGCACTATGGTAATGGGTGACGCAAACGGAGAGGTCGAAGGTCTGATGATACCAGAATCCAACATTCGTTGTAGCTCCAGTTTAAGCCATACTTTGTTTCGTGGCTTAACCCATAGGCTTTCTTCCTCATACCACCTTTGTCTCGAAGATCGAACGGCACTTCGATTGCAGTCGTTGCGGGGGGATAGGTGCTGACACACAGAAGTTCTGGAAATTTCAACAAAACCTCGTGGGAAGTTGTGACTGACCTATCTTGCGTCTGAATGAGGTTGGAATGCTCGGTGGTGATAATGTCGTTCCACAGAATATTCATCTTGAATAGTTTCATGTCAGGCCGGGATAAAAGGAAATCGAACTCCACACCTGACATGACCAGGCTCCTCACGATGAGCTCTAGATCTCTGAAATTCACTCTTGCATCCGTCCATTTTTAGCTCTCGACAGTTGTCGTCATAGCCTTGAGCTTTGACAGCTCTCCCGGCAAAGATTTCATCTTTGTCAACTCTTTTATCATAAATGAGACTGACTGAGGCACCTGTATCAATGACCGCCGGCATCTCAATATTATTCACGATCATTGGGACAAACAAAATGTTCGGTTTCACAAGAAATATTGACGCGTATACATGTTCATCTTTCACCGGTGGCCGCTTTCCCCGGCTAACAAATGTAAAACGTTATCGCTCGGCGCAGGACGCGCCTGTATCGGAAGTTTCTAGAACGTTATCAATGCTTCTTTCCGTTGCCTGTTTTAACCGATGCTTATGTTATCTGATTATATGACCGACGCGAATTGTCTAGAACTTTCTAGAAGACCCGCGGGCATCGGGGATTAATCTGGAACCTTCGATGACTCAGGTATAAAAGCCGACGCGTTTTGCCGCTGATCAGATTTTCGACGACCGTCGACTGAGGTACCGATCGAGCCACCTCGCCGACCGTTCCAGCAGATCGGGATGGACTTACTGGGGCCTTTTCCGATGTCGACGTCCGGGAATAAATGGATCGTCGTAGCTACGGACTACCTCACCCACTACGCCGAAACAAAAGCCTTGCCCAAAGGCAGTGTTGACGAGGTAGCCCGATTCTTCGTTGAGAACATCCTCTTGCGTCACGGTGCCCCAGAAGTCCTCATCACCGACAGAGGAACGGCGTTCACGGCTGAACTAACTCAAGCCATCCTGCGCTACAGCCAGACAAGCCATCGCCGGACCACCGCCTACCACCCGCAGACGAATGGCCTCACCGAGCGCCTGAATAAGACCATCGCCGACATGTTGGCAATGTACAGGGTCGTTCACTCTTAGTACGAACACAGCGCCGCGTGGCCGCGCTCCGCGGAGCGCCAGCGTACATGGCGCGGCCGCGCATCGAAGCTAAGCGGCGCAGGCGCACAGGGGCTTGGAGGCGGTGGTTCGTGTCGTCTGCTAAAGTGCGCGAGCGCGCTCTGCTTGAGCAGACAACAGGCGGCACAAACACGGCACGCTCGCGCGCTTTAGCAGACGACACGAAGCCCCGCCTCCAAGCCCCTGTGCGCTTGCGCCGCTTAGCTTCGATGCGCGGCCGCGCCATGTGCGCTGGCGCTCCGCGGAGCGCGGCCACGCGGCGCCGTGTTCGTACTAAGAGTGGACGACCCTGTACGTCGACGTCGAACACAAGACGTGGGATGGCATCCTTCCGTACGTGACCTTCGCATACAACACAGCCATGCAAGAAACGACGCACATGGCGCCGTTCAACCTGGTCAACGGAAAGAAACCGGCAACGACGCTTGACGCCATGCTACCGGATGTCTCCGACGAAGAAAATCTCGACGTTGCCACCTATTTGCAGCGTGCCGAAGAAGGTCGACAGCTCGCCCCCCTGCGCATCAAGAACCAGCAGAGAACCGACAGCCGACACTACAATCTTCGACGACGCTACGTCGAATACCAGCCCGGAGACCGTGTTTGGGTCTGGACTCCGATACGCCAACAAGGACTTAGCGGGAAACTCTTACGTCGCTATTTCGGACCATATAAGATCATTCGACGTATTGGCGCACTAGACTATGAGGTCGTGCCAGACTATTTCGCAATCACAGCGGCGCCGCGCACGACCTGAAGTCATCCGTGGTGTGTCTTAAGCCTTTCTACGCCCTCTGATGAACTTAGGCCCTTTGTTGCTTTGTTTGTCCCTTTCTGTACGCGTGGTTTTTTTTCGCTTTCGTGTTTGTAGCATCGGGACGATGCTTTTTAAGGGGAGGGTATTAACACGTATACATGTTTATGTTTCACCGGTGGCCGCTTTCCACCGGCTAACAAATGTAAAACGTTATCGCTCGGCGCAGGACGCGCCTGTATCGGAAGTTTCTAGAACGTTATCGATGCTTCTTTCCGTTGCCTGTTTTCACTGACGCTTATGTTATCTGATTGTATGACCGACGCAAATTGTCTAGAACTTTCTGGAAGACCCGCGGGCATCAGGGATTAATCTGGAACCTTCGATGACTAAGGTATACAAGCCGACCCGTTTCGCCGCTGATCAGATTTCCGACGACCGCCGACTGTGTTCGCCGCTTTCGTTGTGCTTTGAGTGCAGCTTGCTTTTGTGGGCACAGTTTCGCCCAATAAAGAATCAGTTTCGTCATACACAGTTTTACGACTGTTTACTTCAGCGTCACTACTACGTGACAATATTGTCTCCTGCGTCTCGGACGTCCTGACATTCGTGGATTTTCCGAGAATCTTCCCAGCGGTGTCCCCATGACTAGGGTTGTGATAACTCCTGTTAGCAGAATAATCTTCTGTTTCGTGACCATTCCCTGTTCGATTTGTGTTGCACCTCGCGAGGCCGGGACTCGAACGACACATATTTTAAGCAGTAGAGAAGCTACTCGGAAATGGACGGTGCTTTAACCTGGCAATCACTGGCAATCTTTTGTCATCCCGTGTATCACTAATGGCACGATAGAGGAATCTGGAAGCGTGGGATCCGCCAATCGCAGTAGGCGCCTCGTCTCAAAGTAATAGTCCAGTAAATTGCCGTCTCTCTGCTTGTAAAAAAAATTGCTTGGTCCCACAAGTAGACTGGGTTCATTGGAAATGCCCGAATAAAACTTTTTTTTCCACGTGTCCCATGATTCTTTCATATGTTCTGTGACGCGCAGATCATACCACTTTTTAGCGTTGCCACATAGGTACGGGCACATGTGAAGTATCCGATCGGAGTCACTTAACCAGTGGTTCTGCTCGCACGCATACTGAAAAAAATCCAGCCAGCAAACGGCACCACCCGTGCTACCATCAAACATTTCAGGCTTAACTGTCTCTCGACGTATCGCACCAGCGGCAAGTATATTCAAAATTGCTTGCTGTTTCATTTGCTGCATTTGCGTTTGCGTTAACTGTGCCATCGCACTCAATATGCCTTGGAGAGGCGGCCGAGCGTTTCCATCTGTATCGCCTTGAGCGTCATACTTATTTGCGATTTGTTTCCTCGTAGATTCAAGTTCCGCGAATTGCATGTCAATTTTCACGGTACCTCTTTCGGTGACGTCGTTGATCGAGGCCTTGGCTTTGTTGGTGATGGTTTCGAGTAGGCGAGGTGTAGTTAGTTCCTCCGGCGCCGCAACGAAGTTCTCACCTTCCAAAGCATAGCCCGTGACGAGCGGGCGGCCGTCCCGCCTTGCGAGGTAGAATGTCACCGACATCTGGTTGCTGTTGTCGGCTGCGCCAAATATAAAGTTCCAACACACGGTAAAAGCCTCCAAGACTTTAAGTATGCTAGTAAGCTGCCATTACGGTGCTCCATGTCTTCGTTCTCCTCTTCTTCCACATCTTTGTCCTCTTCGCTGTCTGTTCGTCTAGGATCACTACAAGTGATAAGAATCATCATAAAAGATACTCTGTGCAGTTTCCTTCTAACACGCATTTACAATATTGGCATCAAATACCAATACCAAGATTTTTCTTCCTTGGAAAATGCAATGTCTCTCACAGCTAAGCACTAAGGGAATTTAAGTGTTTTGCGTAGCATCATACACAACGTCGTGTGTTGAAATTGCATACATTTATTTTACCCAAAGTTTATCGACAGAAACTGCGCATATGCGCATTGCAAAACCAGTAGATCCCTTCAATGCTACATAGCTTGCGATATCCGCTCCGCAAATTTTCAGGACTCGTGGTTTTGAAGAGGAAACTGCCGTACATGCATGACAGTAAAAAGAAGCCGACATATCCTTCAATAAGTACGACTCGAGCAGCCAATACCCCAAGCACGCACGAAGGAAACGAGAACGCGTAGCAGCCGAGCGAGCGCCATCCTGGCCATGATGTCACTCGTAGGGGGCGCCACTCCAACTTCACGCCGCTAATAGTGCGCGCCGTCCAGTCATCACCATTGACAGGTCCGCGCATCCGGTTTTGGCGCCGCGCGATCCCCCTTTACCGAGATATTTTCGCATCCCGTCTGGAAAAGGAGGAAATAATATTGCTCTTTATGGCGCATACTGTCGCACTGTCCGCCGAAACTATAAGTGGTGTCGGCGTGAAATGAAACGCCACGGTCGTGTGCGTGGTGCAGGTTGCACAGTCATCCTTAGAGATATACCTGCTTATGCAGATTGCCGCTTGTGCGCGAAATTAGTTCTTTCGATGGGCAAAGTTGCGCCGCCCGGTATCGCTGGAAGCTGCGACGGTGGCCGGCGTGTGTGTGCCGAGCGCGTTTGGCCGTTTCACTGTTTCACTCCCAAACCTGCAGTGCCTGCAGCGCTTCGCGTTTACTCCAGAGTCGCAGCGTTTTCGGCGTGTGGGCACGAAACAAAGAAGAAACAAATCTGACCAGGTTGTGGTTGATATCCAACGATGGCCATTTCTGATTCGCCTGTTAAATAGTGATCAGCACAGCATTATCTTCACCCTTAAGACAGTACGGAGGAAGTGTCACTTGAACTGGAAATGCCCAGCGTTTTGTTCGAAGAGATAGCGCAAATTGTTTCGCTTTACCGGCACCAAGTGCATCAACGTGAAATTGCCAAGATTACAAATTGTTCTTTGCCTGCAGTTAATAGAATTTGCCAGGCATTCCGTGATGATGGACGTCTCTCGAACCTTCCCCGTGGACACAGGCAGCGGGTGACGAACAGTGCGAAGGCCCTACTTGTCAAACAAGCTGCAGATGACGCTGCCTTCCTTGAAGCGCGAGAGATCAAAGGCAGCTTGAACCTTTCCGCCAGCACATCAACATCAGACGTCGACTGCACGAGGATGGCTTGCGAAGTCGGGCGCTAGCACGAAAGCCTGTGCTTTCAGAAGTCAATAAGCAAGCAAGACTTCTCAGACGAATCGACGTTTTCCCCACGCTGGGACCAGCGTCACCGAATTTGGAGAACTGACAACACCAGGTTTGACATTCACTCCATTTAAGCACGTCGGCTCTCTCGTGTTTTGGATGAGCAAAAATTCAATGCACATTACTTTTTATATCGCGACTCGAAAACGAGCCCGTGCATTCATATTGTTACGTAAAACGACACAAGGCAGGGCTATTTACACTGTATTTACACTACACAGACACAGTAGCCAAGATGGTGAACAGCCACCAGCACCCGACAGAACCGTCTTCTTTGTCATCTGCCTCTGGCAGAATGTGTCTCTCGTAGCATTACCCCCTGCGGTAGAAGCACCGTCTCGGTGGACTTCAAATATTGTCGCTAAAAGGAGGGCTGTATGTTTTCAGTCAGCTGACGTGAACTATGTCACTAGGAGCGATCGCAGGCGGCAAAGTCGGAGAGGCGGGAACAATCTCGTAGGTGACGTCCATGACCTGGCGGACGATTCCGTAAGGACCCGTGTACCGAGATAACAACTTCTCGGACAGGCCCACACGACGTAATGGACACCACAGGAGAACTAAGACACCGGGTGAGAAGCGAACGTCGTGATGCCGGCTGTCATAGAGGCGCTTTTGGGTCGCTTGCGAGGCCCACAGCCTAGAGCGGGCGATGACATCACGTGCATATTCGCTAGGCGGCGCAGCAGCAGCCGGAAGTAGGGTGTCCATTGGTAACGTCGGTTGACGGCCAAAGAGCATATAAATGGGTGAATAACCGGTGGTATCGTGACGCGATGAATTGTAGGCGAAGGTCACGTAAGGCAGCGCCAGGTTCCAGTCACGGTGGTCAGAGTAAACATACATTGAGAGCATGTCCGCCACGGTGCGATTTAGGCGCTCGGTGAGGCCATTTGTTTGAGGATGGTAGGCGGTGGTCAACTTGTGCTGCGTTGAGGAGGAGCGCAAAAGATCGTCGATTACTCCGGACAAAAATGCACGGCCTCGATCTGTGAGCAATTGGCTAGGGGCGCCATGGTGTAGAATAACATCGTGGAGCAAAAAATTGGCAACGTCAGTAGCCGTGCTGGTGGCGAGCGCTTGAGTGATTGCTTACCTGGTCGCATAATCGATAGCAACGGCTACCCACTTGTTGCCGGATCTTGACTCAGGAAAAGGACCGAGAAGGTCTAAACCAACACGGAAGAATGGTTGGGTCGGGATGGAGAGTGGTTGAAGCAGTCCAGCAGGGGGTGCAGCAGGACGTTTCCGACATTGACATTTATCGAAGGAGGTCACGTAACGTCGAACAGACCGGGCAAGACCGCGCCAAAAGAAGCGGCGCCGGACACGGTCGTATGTGCGGGATACGCCAAGGTGACCAGCAGTTGGTTCGTCGTGAGGCTCATGCAGGACCGTTGAACGCAGATGATTAGGCACAACGAGAAGCAGCTCAAGGTCATCGGACTGGACGTTACGACGGTAAAGTGTGCCATTCACGAGGACGAACATGCGCAGTGAGGTGTCGTTAGCTGCCGATTCCAGCCGGTCAATGAGCGATCGCAAAGAAGCATCACGGCGTTGTTCGTCACCAATCTGAAGAAACTGAGACATGGACATAACACAGGGGCCAGGTTCGATTTCCGATCCATCTGGTTGGTCAACAGGGTAGCGGGACAAGCAGTCCCCGTCCAGATGGTGGCGGGCTGACTTGTAGGTAACTGAGTAAGAGTACTCCTGAAGGCGCAGCGCCCAACGAACAAGTCGTCCAGCAGGGTCCTTCAGTGAGGAAAGCCAACAGAGAGCGTGATTATCAGTGACAACACGAAAAGGGCAGCCATACGAGTAAGGACGGAATTTGGAAACCACCCAGACAAGGCCAAGACATTCCCGTTCCGTAATCGAGTAATTGCGTTGATATTTCGAAAGGAGACGACTTGCGTACGTGATAACACGATCATTGCCGCGTTGGTTTTGGGCTTAAACGGCACCGATGCCCTGACCACTTGCGTCTGTGCGCACTTCTGTGGGAGCAGCTGGGTCAAAATGGGCCAGAATAGGTGGAGTCGTTAGGGCGGCGATGAGCTCAGAGAACTGCAGTAGGGTTTCCACTTGGGCTTGTTGGCTTTCCATTAAAACCGTGTATCATTGCGCGCAAACAACATGGACAAAAGAGGGAACACGTATAACACACACGAAGTGCAGACTATCAACAATTTGTTGATAGTTTGCGCTTCGTGTGTGTTATACGTGTTCCCTTTTTTGTCCATGTTGTTTGCGCGCAATGATACACGGTCTTAAGCTCAGAGAAGGCGTTAGCTTGTAGAGAAACCCAACAAAACGGGTCGTCTTGCTTGAGAATGTCAGTGAGTGGACGTGCGAGCGCCGCAACGTTTTTTACGAAACGGCGAAAATAGGAGCACAGATCCACGAAACTACGAACGTCATGGACAGAGCGTGGAACGGGGAAATTCGTGCCAGCGCGTAACTTGGCTGGGTCTGCTCAGACACCAGAAGCATCAACGAGGTGGCCCAGCACAGTAATTTGACGAAGAGCGAAGTGGCACTTCGAGGAATTGAGCTGGAGGCCAGCTCGTCGCAAAATTGCTAGAATGGTCGAAAGCCGCTCAAGGTGTGTTGCGAAAGTGGGAGAAAAAATTATCACGTCGTCCAGGTAACATAAACACATCGACCATTTAAATCCTTGAAGCAGTGTGTCCATCATTCTCTCAAAGGTGGCTGGTGCGTAGCAGAGACCGAAAGGCATGACCTTGAATTAGTAAAGGCCGTCAGGGGTCACGAAGGCGGTCTTCTCGCGATCCAGGTCGGCTACAGCGATTTGCCAGTAGCCAGATCGAAGGTCCAGGGATGAAAAGAAGGTGGCACCATGGAGGCTGTCGAGGGCGTCGTCGATGCGTGGAATAGGGTACACGTCCTTTTTGGTGATTTTGTTGAGGTGTCAATAATCCATGCAGAAACGCCAGGAGCCGTGTTTCTTCTTTACTAATACAACGAGGGAGGCCCAAGGACTAGATGATGGTTCGATGATGTCCTTCGCAAGCATTTTCGCCACTTCTTTTTGAATAACATTGCGCTCTGATGCGGACACACGGTAAGGTCGACGGTGAATGGGCAAAGAGTCGCCAGTGTTGATTCGGTGGGTGAAAATCTTAGTCTGACCCAGGGGTCGATCACGAATGTCGAAAATGTCGCTGTATGAGGCCAAAACCCGGCAGAGAGCGTCGGCCTGGTCAGGCGAAAGGTCTGATCCAATCATTTTGCGAAAAATGCTGTCGTCACAATTTAGTGACCGGGAAACTTCAGCTTCTTCAGGAGCAGTTATGGTGACAACCTTGACGTCACGGTCTGTTATAACGGTAAGGTGGGCAAGCGACATCTTGTGGGGCAACACTTGGGGGGTCAGACCAAAGTTTAGTAGCGGGAGGAACACACATTTATCACCTAATGTCGCGATGATATGTGGCACAGTAACATTGCGCGTCAGGCGTAGGTCAGTAATCGGAGTGACGATATAGTCGCCGTCAGGAACGGGTGGGGTCGATGACAAACACACGTACGTGACGGCTCGAGGCGGTAGGCGAACAAAAGCGGTGGGGCTTAAGCGGCTGACGGGCGTTTCACATGCATCTGATACAAGAGGAAGATCGAGGCATAGTGTTTCAGAAGAACCATCAATTAAGGCCGAATGTGCCGAAAGAAAGTCAAGGCCAAGGATAAGGTCATGGGGGCAGTGAGCAAAGACGGCAAAAAGAACAACAGTGTGACGACCGGCAATGCTGACACGGGCGGTGCAGACTCCGATCACTTGAACAGCACCACCATCGGCAACACGTATTGTCTGTGTCGTAGACGGCGTCAAAATCTTCGGCAGGCGGCGGCGTAAAGGGGCGCTCATAATAGACAACTGTGCGCCAGTGTCGATGAGGGTCGTCACAGGAACGTTGTCGACTTTGACTTCTAGGAGGCTGTGGTGAGCGGGGAGCGTCAGTAGAGGATTTTCAGGGGACGATGGCATTGCAGCTTCACCTCCATAAGCTGCACTATCTAGTTTTCCTGCGGCGATCGTCCAGAGAAGAACGGCGAGCAAAGGCGGCGAGGCTGCGGAGAGTGGGATTGGCGGCGTTGTGGCGACAAGGAGCGGGAGAAGCGGCGAACAGGAGCAGTGGCGTCAGAGGGAAGAGGCTCGTGGGAGGACGACGAGTGGTAAGTAGAGGAACCAGCTGCTGGACGTCTGAAAGGAGTAGAGTACATGGAGGTCTGGCGAGATGCGTAGGTCCAACGGCGACGGCAATAACGAGCAATGTGCCCGGCCTGATGACAGGAGAAGCAGATGGGCTGATCGTCGGGCGTTCTCCATTCCGCAGTATTGCGGAAGGAAACGGGAGAGGTGTAGGAGCGTCGAACGGGTCCAGAGGAATAAGGCCGAGCGTCAGGACGAGTCAGTGGGCACGCTGATGGAAGGCCAAGATTGGCAAACTCCTGCCTGACGACAGCTTGAATGAAGGACACCGATGGCTGCGATGGGTCACTAGCGTGGGGTGTAAACACGGGTGGTTGAATAGGTGCAGGACAGGCACCTTCTATCTCGCGACGAACAATACGCGTAACGTGGTCACAGGTGGGCGGCAGGCCAACGGACACACGATGAACTTGTAGCCGTATTGGGCAGCGGGGTGAATCTCTGGGTTAAACGGCGGCTCTTGGCATGTTCAAACCGCCGACACTCTTTGGTGATTGTGTCGACGGTATGAACGTTGGTATACACGAGTAGGTTAAAGGCATCGTTGGCGATACCTTTGAGCACATGAGAAACCTTCTCGGACTCAGGCATGTGTTTGTGAACCTGGCGGCAAAGAGCGATAACGTCCTGGATGTAAGAGACGCATGACTCGGAGGATGTCTGTGCACGAGTCGCAAGTTCATTCCGCGCAGCATGCTGCCGGCCAGTGCTGTCACCGAAAATGTCGCGGATCTTCTCTTTGAAAGAGTCCCAGCTTGTAATGTCCGCCTCGTGCGTCTCGAACCACACCCGTGGTGGGCTATCGAGGTAAAAAAGCACGTTGGCGAGCATAAGTGTCGGGTCCCACCTGTAGCTGGCGCTGATCCGTTCGTAAAGGTTGAGCCATTTGTCGACGTCAACCCCATACTGGCCGGAAAAGACGCCAGGATCACGAGCAGGAGGCAGAACGATGTATAGGCGGGAGCCACGGGAAGAGCAGCGGGTGAAGACGATGTGCCTGCACCGACTAACATGGTTGGAAGCGTGATGAAGCGGCCGTTGCGGAGCTCCGTGATGGAAACAGGGAACTACCCAGCACTTCCACCACAAAGAAGTTACGTAAAACGACACAAGGCGGGACTATTTACACTGTATTTACACTACACAGACACAGTAGCCAAGATGGTGAACAGCCAACAGCACCCGACAGAACCGTCTTCTTTGTCGTCTGCCCCTGGCATAATGTGTCTCTCGTAGCAAGATATTCATGTGATTTGCTATACAGTGTGTTTCAGCGAACATGTTCAAAAATTCTTCAATGTTGCCTGTGGCAGATAGCCGAATTCGCTTTCATGAGCTGGTCTACTCGACGAGGCGGACATTACTTGCACAAGAAATTGTAGTGCATAATCGACTAATTAACAAAAATTCACTTATTAGATTTTTCACTAATTACCTGATGGCCCATATTGGAATTTACAAATTGTAGTCATGGAGTTCGAAAGGCGGATCCACTTGGAACGAATTCTCGGGATGACACCAGTTTCGAGATAATGATTCCCGAACTTTGCGGAGAAATGCATTGGCGTTCCAGTTAGTTTGTTAACAAAACGTCGCTTTATGCATTGAAGCACAAAATTAACGGGAACGCCAATGCATTTCTCGGCAAAGTTTGGGAAATAATATCTCGAAACTGGTGTCATCCTGAGAAATAATTCCAAGTGGATCCACCTTGCGAACTCCACGGCTGCAATTTGTAAATTGCAATATGGGCCATCAGGTAATTAGATAAAAGCCTAATTAGTCAATTATACATTTCAATCTGTTTGTGCAAGTAATGTTCGCCTCTTCAAGTAGACCAGCTCATTAACTCGAATCGTGCTATCTGCCACAGGCAACCTTTAATAAATTTTGAAAGTATTTGCTGAAACACACTATATTATAGCGCACTGTTATTGAGCTAGCCATTTTCGCCATCTCTGGTGGTGACAAAAGATACCGAAAACCATCAAATTCTGGTTTACATTCATTCTTCAGGTTTGAGCCCAGAAACTTACAGCATGTGGCAAGCAGCGGTCGCTGCTCCGTCAGCGTGTGATGGGCGCTGTCCAAGGAGGGCTTGGACCGCTGGTTCGCCTACAGGGCAAGTTCAACCCTGCCGCGTATCGCAATGTAAGCGAGAGCCTCATTGTGCCCTATGCTCTGGACAGCCCGTTCCCTGACGGCCTCTACTTCTTTTAACAGGACCGCAGCCCCATCCACATGGCCAAATCAATAACATGCTTGCTGGAGCAGCTGGAAGTGACGCTGTTGGAGTGGTCTCCACAAGCCGCCGACATGAAATATGCGAAAATATATGGGGTGAAATGAAGAAGGCAATCTCGCGGCGGCCAGTTGAGCGCGGCTCCCAAGACACGCTGTGGGTCGCCATACAATAGGAGTGGGAGCGCCTACGGTCAACGGACATTGCGACCCATCTCTTCGACAGTCTTGATCGAAGAATGGCAGCCGTTGTGGCCAGTGGAGGTGACTTTACAAGTACGAAACTTCAAATAGCAGCTCAAATGTTCTTGCGAAAACCATCGTGGCTTCACTTTGGCAAGCTCTCGCCGAAGTTGATAAAGAAGCCCTATGCTTATCTTTTGGAGATTCCTGCAGTCGCCTGCAATAAATACTTTTTTTTCTTCATTCGCCCTTTCCTATTTCTAATTATGATAATTTGGGCTTTTCTACTCACTTTGGAGAACAATTGTTTCCAAGTATAATTATAATGCGCATGGTTTCGCTATCGCGGCAGCCTTACACGCCAGTTTATTCTAATGCTCGTGATCATAAGTCAGATTTATTCATTCTTTGTTTCGTGCCCACATGCCGAAAGCGCTGCGACCATAGAGTAATATATACAAGGATAGGAAAGGACACTTCCATAGGCCCCTGCGGCTGATCTTAAAGCCCCTCAATGTAAAAGTAGCGACACGCTTTGAAGAATGCCGCCTCCTCCTCCCACGCCTTGTCCGAGGCCACGGAGAAAGAAACCTTTAGGAGTGGAAATTTCACCACTTGCGGCGGCCAATGGTGCGATCTTGTACGCGTTCCAAAATAGAACGGAGGTGGTCCATTCCATCGAGCCGCACAAGATTGGTCAATTTGAACCATGACGAACGCCGTTAATTGTGACGTGAGCCTTGACGTCTTGCTGCTGTCAATCATTCCGTGTCGTCTGTATCAGACGAACGCAACGGAACGGATGCCGAGTCCGTCCCTTTCGATAGAACGGATTAGAATGGCTACCAGACGGCAGAAATTGGATTAAAACGTAAGCGCTTGGGACAGTTAGCCTCTTTCGTATCCGGTTCAATCCAAATCGGCAGTCCCAACAATTGGAGAAAATGGCGTTTCCTTTCACTGCCGTGCCTTTTCGTGTCGCCTGTGCGGCTACTGCAGTCGCGCAGAGACGACGACCCGAGGTATATGATGCATTTGAAGAGTTTACGGAAGAAGAGTTCCGGCAGTATTTTCGTCTGTCCAAATGAACAGTGCGTAGCTTGTGCGAAGAGCTTGACCCCATCATTGGATGCCAGCGAGCCAGTGGCCTTTCCACAGAAAGGAAGGTGTTGTGCGCGCTGCGATTCTTCGGCACCGGAAGCTTCCAGAGGACCGTTGGTCGCGAGGACCACATAGGCACGGCACAGTCGGCTGTGAGCAACACCATCCACGGGGTGACGGAGGCCATAATTTCCCTGTCTGTCCAGAGAAAGTTGGTGGATTTTTCCTTGACACTGGCTACCAAGGATGAGGGAAAGACGGCGTTCGCGCGACGTGGCGCCATTCCTGCAGGCGTGCTATAGCGTGCGTCGACCGTACTTTGATCGCCATTGTGAAGCCAGCGGGACTCAGCCCGGCCGACACGGTGAGCTTCATGTCGAGAAAGGATTATTACGCCCTAAAAGTCATGGTCGTAAGTATCGTTGGAATGTTTTATGTTAAACTGTAGTCGCTATTTTTATTCGCCCATAGTAGCAATTGTTCAGTTTAATGCCCAAGCCGGCATAATTAGTAATGTAACGATTAAAAGAGGACATGCGGGGAACTGTGTACGAGCTCGTTGAAAAGAGTACATGCGGGGAACTGTGTACGAGCTCGTTGAAGTCTGACATGTCAGCGGCAATGATGAGTGCCATGTGTTTGTGTGCATGAGCCGTCTGGCGTTCCAAAATTGTGTTTTCGCTCTGGCATGCATACACGATGGAGTTGTGCATTTTGGAGGTATTAAGGAAAATGGGCAACAGTCGTAGCAGAAATCGATACACTATAGGAAAGATACCAAGGAAGCATTTTGAACACAGAAGTACTTACGACCATTGCATGGGCTGGCTTTGGCGAGTATGGGTGTTCTTGCGCAATATCCTGCCTTAAGTTTTCATTTAGCGATCACTTGTGCACAAACCATAGGCGTGTGCACAAAGGGTGGGGGGCGCATTGCCCTCCCCCCCCCCAAATGCAAAGCCCTGTGCACGCCCATGACTGAAACAGTGTAGCTGCTTGTACGAGCGTACATGTATGCATTGTTTTCCGCATATGAATGGCAAAAAGGGATTTTGAGCGTATGTGAAGCGCTATTTTGATTTGCTCCTCATTGCAGCCCAGTCAAACAATCCGCCAAAGCGTTCTTGTCGGAACGACAGCATTCTTGTCGGCAACAACAAGATTCTTGCTTGCGACGACAGAATTCCTGTTTCCTGCCTTCCGACACCGACAGCAATGCTGTTTGCAACGACAGCATGCCTGCTTGCAGCCTTACAACAACGACAGCAATGCTGTGTGCACGATTGACTAGCAGATCGACACTAACGACGGAGCGCCAATATGGCGCCCGCGATTAGATGGGCACTGCGACATGCGTCGTATGTGAGTTAATGCACGCGTTTATGAAGGCACGATGCGTCACGAAACCACAAGTATTCGATAAGGTGTATCGTCATGAAAGATTGATGCAAGTAGATTGGTATGGTGAGCCATCAATGAAGAAGGACAGGCGTCGCGATGAATTGCCAAGGAAGCCCTCTCTCTTCTGCATGGCTCCGGCATTATTTGTAAACGCTAAAAACAGTCGTCCACGCGTGTCAGCTGCGTGAAGGCAAGAGCGAGTCTACGCGTGCAAGCGCACATGACCAAAGCTGCCTTCTCAGTTGGCCTGCACCGGCGTATTTTAGAAGATTGAAGCTGCGCGCGCGGCAACTATATGCGAGCACCGGTAGAGACTATAGACAGCTTTAGAAGAGCGCTGCTTACGCTCCGCTCCGCTCATATTTCACGCTCTGAGATACTGCAGGGAACTGCGTAGATTTCCCATTTTGTAAGCGCGTCTTGCCGATACGCGAGCGATGCGCTATCAACTCGGCTGCAAAACAACGAAGAGGCCAAGTAGACACGCTCTCACGCTCCGCTCAGTCGGCTTTGCAGCGGAGCGAGGGATGCGGTCTTCCTTCCGCTGCCGGTATGAGCTTCGTGCGCAAGCGCAATTATATCGTTCCCGCTAACCGGTTGTGTGACCTTTGCTAGCATATGCCGGTCTGAGCGGGGCTCACATCAAGCGCTCAGCTAAAAGAGCTGATCGTATGCGCGCTCGATGTTATCGGAAGCGTATCAATTTTTCGTTCGGTGCAAGTCGATCACCGCATAGAGATTGTATTATGCTTACTTTTTACTTTGTACGTAGCAGTCATGCCAAGTCTGCGTGTACGGTCCCAGTCAAAAAATCCGACAGGCTGTCGGCTTGTCGGCTATATGTTATTTTGGCCTGTAATCCTGTCGGTTCGTCAGCCTGTCGGTGTCAGCCTGTCGGCGTCCGCCTGTCGGTGTCGGCCTGTCGGTGTCGGCCTGTCGGCGTCAGCCTGTCGGTTTGCAAGCCTGTAGGAATATTCTATTCCGACAGGCCGCAATTGCGGCAGTATTCTCTGGCAATCACTTTCAGCGATAGTTTCATTTTCGCGAGAGTTCATGGCTCGGCCCACGAAAGCTCTTGCATTTTCCCGACGCTTGTGCGCAGGCATGCAGTGCCAATTCTCGCGTAAGTGAAACTACTTCCGAATGTGATTTTCCGAGAATACGATCCCTAGTGGCGTCATCAAGCATGTTTGATTATGCTGTCCGACAGTTCCTAAATAGAAAATACGCCTTTGATTGATGGTTTCAAAGTTTTACTGCACAGTAATTCACACGCAGCCATCATATACATGCAAACAAAAATACCGTATTTACTGTACATAGGTCCTTTTTCTCGTAATTAATGAAGCTACCCAATCTATGTTACCAACGAATTTCTACCTATATTCACGAAAAAAAGCTAGCAAAAGTACCGAGGCAATGGCATTTCTCTGCCACGCCTGGGTTCAAGCAGCACATGGGCGCCTGCTTTACTAGTACATTATTTGTAACCTGTAGTATATATACACAACAAAGTAGAAAGCAAAACTAGTATTAAGAAATCTAATAAAGCATGTTTGGGGACCATCATGGAGACAAGCAAAGTCTCAACTTGGGTTAAGAATGTGCGAGGGGGCCTGCCAGCTGAGATTCAGACTGGTTTTAAATGATGCTGCATATACAGCACACTCGACAGCATTAAAGACATCATTTGGGGTGCCGAGGACGCCTGTGCAGCATCCATCAAGGATGACTTCTCTGGCAAGCACGAAGAGGATCCAGCTTGCAGCATTGACTCGCCTCCCTTTTCAAAAGCTAAAAAGGCCAAGACGACCAAAGTGAGCGCCATCATCAGGGCAGCATACGAGGATTCTCCGGAGCTACCAAAACACACGAGCATCAAGAAGTGGAAGCTCTTGGTATTTACGTCACGTATGAATATACCACGGTGGTGGTCGTGGCACACCGAGAGCATATGAATTCAACAGAACTAGGAAGGGTCCTGCTGTAAAAGGTGGGATGCCCCTGAGTGGGCAGCACAGCAGGGAAGAAACAGTTTTGCTGCTTAACATAGAGAAGAGGGAAAAGTTGTTTCAGCAATCCCAAAGAACATGAGCACGGAACACAACCAAAGCAGAAGAAAAGCACGATGAAAGACCTTACAAAACAAACATGGAAGAAATCCAGACGTATACTACACGGACTTGCGTAGAGTGGCAAAAAATTCACAATACTAGCCACAATAGTCCACAGTGATAACTGGCTCCATTAGGACCCCTTTGGCCTGCACGGAGGAGGCAGCAGCCATAGTGCAGGCCTTTCAAGATGCAGAGGCAGAAGAACAATCCCTATTGGTCCTGACGCGCTCCCAGGCAGCTGTCCATTCACATATAATGGGCACCATTCCACACAAAATCCACAGCATGCTAGGCACCACCCTAGAATGGTACCACACAATGATGTAGTGCCCGGCACACACTGGGCTCAAGGGAAATGAGAAGGCCGACCAAACTGCTCGAGGATCCCTACGAGGTACCCCTGATCCACCAGCACGACATCCTCGAAGACCAAAGAGACAAAAATACAGCCACCTACACCCAGACCGTACATGGAAACAGGCCAGGTACTGGCACTTCTTACGAACACACATCATCATCAACCTATATTTATGTCCACTGCTGGACGAAGGCCAATCCTTGCGATCTCCATTACCCCTGTCTTGCACTAGCCGATTCCAACTTGCGCCTGCAAATTTCCTAACTTCATCCCCCTACCTAGTTTTCTGCCGTCCTCGACTGCGCTTCCCTTTCTTGGTATCCATATTGCAACTAATGATCCAGCGGTTATCCTTCCGACGCATTACATGGCCTGCCCAGTTCCATTTCACCTTTTAATGTCAACAAGAATATCGGCTATCACCATTTGCTCTCTGATCCACACTCTCTTCCCGTCTCTTAAAGATAGACCTAATATTTTTCGTTCCATCGGTATTTGTGTGGTCCTCCACGCATATCCATACATCCAAATACTACGCAAGATGCATACACCCTGCCACTTCCCTTGGTGTAGGGAGCGGCCAAGTCTCGTCCATGTAATGTGGATATGTAAGCAATGACTTCCAAACTCTAAATTCACCCCCTAACGGCGCAAATTCCAAGTAACAGGCAGCGGGACGTTTGGCTTGCTAGCAAAAATCTAGAGAGCCAGAGAGCTCTTCTCGATCAAGCCCAGCGAGCTACAGAGACCAATGGAGCTCTAAACTGAGGCACCCACCCACCACCCAAGACCCTTAAGAGAAATAATTTGTTTACACTACTACTGCTAAAGAAAGATATTGGTGTACTTAATTCAAACTAAAATTTTCTAAATTTCTCAACGAATTCAATATATAGCGGTCGACCTATACTCATGTTGGACCTATTTTTTAGTAAATACGGTAAGCACTAACTCCACAATGAAAGGTAGAAGTGCTAAGCTGGTAAATTCAATATACAAAGTCTGTCCCAGAAGTATGAGCAGTTCATGCCACTACATTCTCTGCCGCGTTTTTGCTGGCTCACTGCACAAACATTTGGGACAAGCCCCGTAGCTATCAGTACCAGTAGCACTACCTTCTTTGCACGTCAGCGAGTTTCTGCGCCAATTGCCTGCGCACTTCTTTCAATCTTTTTTTTCTCGTCTTCCGGCGTGACACTGTTGCCCATGAAGATCTGGAGGAGGCCCGCTCAAGAAAAGCAATCACGAGTACAAAAGTAATGAAAGCATCTAAACAATTATTTCCAGCATGGACATTGCAAGCTCCCAACAATATGCCCACGGTTGAATAAAATATTTTTGCAAAGCTCCATTTTCAATAACCAAACTGCAGGTTACCTTTTGCATGTTCACTCACATGCCTCAAATTCTTTCTACAGTTTTAACATGAAATATTTCAGTAGCAGATGATCGCAACACAGTGCTTTAGCACTAGCTTTGCTTTTACTGTGACTATTTGCATGTGCTATCTATACATGAGTAGATCAGTTAATGCACACAGCTAGCACCCATCAGAACCAGTAAGGATAAAAGCTAATGATAGACTAAAGCATTCTGATCAGCACTGGGGCTCTCAACTGTTAACACTTAGGCTTGCTCGTTTATCATCTTCCAGAAAGTGAAGCGAAATTACACCGTAGTAGTGCTCCTACAAATCCGCATTCTCCTTTGCTGATGTAATTTCACTGCACTTACCGTTGTCAAGGAATTCTCAGGCACACTGGATAGTGCTGCTATGCTTGTGCTCACAGTACATCAAGACAGCATAAAATTGTAATTTCTTCAGAATGAAACAGACCACAACTGTATGTAGATTAATAGCAGACATGTTTTTAAATGTCTCCTTTATATGAAATTTGGTTGATACGAGCCACTAGTATGGACGTTTTCTATAGCAATATTACATTCAATAGTAAAAAGCCCACTACTTTGAGGAGTTATCATTAAGGATGGCACATCAATACAGGTGAAGTGCACTGTTTTGTCGAGCGTAGCAGCACCTTCAGTAGTTGTAACATTTCAGTGCTGCTACATTTGAAAAACTATTTTCATTGGAACAGTATGTTCATATACTTTTCAAGGATGACAACTTTTGTGGTGTCACGGCTGGTCTGGCCTCAGTCCTTCCCTTGGATCACGACTTGATGGACAAAGTCCCGGTCACGCTTCTGTTCTTAAGCTCATCTGGCATCCAATACATTGTGGACGCCATACGGCAGAACATAGTCAGACGTAGACCGCAACAATGTCCCCCAAGCAGCCTTTTCTATCCATTGCCCGGATCTAACATACACCTGCAATATATAATAACACATACATAGCTTGTAGCTCACAGGTTTTATACTGGACGATATACACTATGCATTTTCTCAACTCTACTGTTTTCTGGCATTCTGGCACATTTATAGTTGTAGTGGGCTGACCTGCATGAGCAGAACTAAATTATACAGTAAAATTTTAACAAATCTTTTAGACACTCCTACATAAAAATCTCCCAAGCATAAATAGCAATCACTAAATTTGTTAAATTGACAATGATCTTCAAGAATATTCACTGCTATCTATCGCTAGATGAACTCACTAACATCTACCTTGAGATTGGGTAGCCGAATTTCAAATACATGTGTTGTCTGTACGACCACTTTTTTTTTCGTTGATCTGTGCGGTCACTAGATGCAATATAGAAATGTGCACAAGCATTGCGTTCCAAGGACTGCATGATTACATAATTATGCCATCAACAATAATGTACACATACAAAAAAGACCTTCACACAAGTGACATGGCTGAATAAACGTACACTCGCCAACTGAAGAACACACGTAGCACGCCTGCCTGGCAGTCCTGGCAAGGAATTTTGTAGATGATGCCGGGATATTTTTATTTTTCGAGGCAGTCTTTGACTCGGACGAGTTGTTGTTTTAGCTTGCTTGAAGGGACGTGGCAGATTTGTACATCATAATCTTTGAAAATTCTTGACATTGACTCGCTCATGCCTCGTGCATAGGGGAGAGCCGCCCGTTTCCTTGTTCTCATCGGCCTGATAGGGGGTTCAGCGACACGCTTTTCTTCCGTATTTATAAACTGGCCGTGGTAGCCATTACTGACCAAATCCTGCGTCACTCTCTTCAACTCATCTCTGCGTGCATCAGTAGTCGAGCACAATCGGAATGCACGGGTGAACAGTGTAGAGGCAACAGATCGTTTGTGTCCAACGGGATGGGCCGAATCAAAGTGCAGATATTTCCCTGTGTGGGTAGGTTTCCAATAAACGCTTGTTGAAAGGCCGGATGCAGTACGCATGACTTCAACGTCAAGGAAAGCCAGGCGACCATTAACTTCTTCTTCAATGGTGAATTCTATTGTGCTTTGGAAAGAGTTCAGGTGCTGCAGAGAAGATACGACGTCTATGCAGCGGATGATGGAAAAACAATCGTCGACATACCGCAGGCACAATTTTGGAGCGGTCTGCAACGTCGTGAGGGCTTTATCTTCAAGGGCTTTCCAAAGCACAATAAAATTCACCGTTGATAAAGAAATTAATGGTCGCCTGGCTTTACTTGACCTTTAAGTCATGCGAACTGCATCCGGCCTTTCAACAAGCGTTTATCGGAAGCCTACCCACACAGGGAAATATCTGCACTTTGATTCGGCCCATCCTGTTGGACACAAATGATCTGTTGCCTCTACACTGTTAACCCATGCATTCCGATTGTGCTCGACTATTGACGCACGCAGACCTGAGTTGAGAGTAATGCAGGATTTGGTCAGTAATGGCTACCCTGGCCAGTTTATAAAGACTGAAGAAAAGCGTGCCGCCAAACCCCCTATCAAACCGATGAGAACAAGGAAACGGGCGGCTCTCCCCTATGCACGAGGCGTGAACGAGTCAATGTCAAGAGTTTTCAAAGATTATGATGTACAAATCTGCCACGTCCCTTCAAGCAAGCTAAAACAACAACTCGTCCGAGTCAAAGACTGCCTCGAAAAAGAAAAATATCCCGGCATCATCTACAAAATTCCATGCCAGGACTGCCAGGCGTGCTACGTAGGCGAGACGGGAAACTTTAAAAGAAGGCTACAGCAGCACCGCAATGATATAGCCAAAGGACACACGGTTTCCAGCGCCCTAGTTGAGCATCATGAGAAGACTGGTCACAGTATTAACTGGCATTCGGCTTTCATCATCGAAAGAGAGAAAAAATTATCATCCCGATTGCTTCTTGAATCATTTTGCATACTACAATCTACGACTAACACAATAAACCGGACACGGGGCCCCCTTCCCTGAGTTGTACGCAAGGGCCTTATGTCTTCCGACGCCTATAATAAAGATCACCATGCATTCGTTAATTTTGAACAAGGCACCCGTAGTGGGTGCCAAAACGTCAATCTGTTATTTTGTGTACTTCAGTTGGTGAGTGCACGTTTAGTTTATTCAGCCACGTTCTTTCCTCGCCAGACGAGTTTTCGTCAAATCCTAGATTTCATCACAAAAGTGACCATTACCATAAAAAAAGATTAGTCCACCAATTATGTTTTCTAGCGCCGTTTTGGAGACCTGCGTCACTACGAGCGCAGTGCACCATCTAACTTATAGTAGAAGTACAATTTCATTTTCTATAGTTATTTCTTCTGTGTGGCGACAATTTTTTATGAGCTTGGAAGACGCAGTGAAAATGGCCATCTCCACAGGCATCGAGATCGCTTTATGGAGGGTTAGTTAAAGGAACCATCAAGCTAGTCTCGCACACAGCTGTTTCTTTATGCCCACTATTCGGGACTGCTGTCATTTCTGCACACTCTTAATTTTACTACCCCCAGCAAATGCAGATAATCTGCCAAAACTTCTCGTACATTTGTATGCATTGAGAGCAAGCATAGTTGTGCTTTCATGGGACACTGTTCTACACAGGAAATTGTGGCAATAGTGTTAAGCAACAATAAACCCAACTAAAACATTTATGTGAGACAAAAATACCAGAGCAAGCATATTACCAGGGTCAGATTTTCTACTTGGCCACTCCAGCCAAGCAAAAGTGGCTGCAGTAGACTGCTGTAAACTGACCCCTTTTTTTAGAGTGCTGTAAACTGACCCCTTTTCATTTATTTTG
Organism: Dermacentor silvarum; assembly: GCF_013339745.2. Taxonomy (NCBI): domain Eukaryota; kingdom Metazoa; phylum Arthropoda; class Arachnida; order Ixodida; family Ixodidae; genus Dermacentor; species Dermacentor silvarum. The sequence goes on from NC_051155.1 coordinate 25,482,256, forward strand.
GTTTGCCTGGGGTGTAGCAAGCCAATGACAACAGCACCAAAGGGGTGCCATGTGCTCGGCCACTTGCGGAAAGCAACATGCGATCATGATGCTGCATGGCACAGCTGATTGACATAAGCTGCCTGCATACATAATTTATAAGAGGAAGCCACTGCCGGATTAAGAAGCCTTTCCCAGAAATGCTGCCACACAGGCAAATGCGAACAGGCGGATGACTTGTGCCACGTTTGACTAGTGGATTAGGATCACATGGCAACGTCATCCAAGAACTTTCTCCTTGTCCTTGATATGTACTGTGGCCACCTTAGTGACAGCATGAAGGCTGTGCTCTCCCAAGCTTGAATGGACATCGCTATTATACCAGTTGGCATGGCGGACCAGCCTCAGCAACCTGACGTCTGTATCAACAAGCATTTTGAGGATGGATTGCCTGCGGAAATACTTCGCGATCTGGCCGAGTCATAAAGCGTATAAGCTAACAGCAACAGGTTGTACTAAATGCACATAACTAACGCAAGTGGCGAGCTGGGTCACTGCAGCATGGGACACGCCAGGAAGCTTGATTGCATGCTTTCAAGGAGTGAAGCATCTAAAGTGCACTAAATGGCACCAAAAACTGTCTGCTCTTTTATGCTGACAATGATAAGAAGGTAAGCAACAAGGCTTAGCAGCAACGACAACACTGCATGGGCTGGGACGGGTCGTGGCTAATAAATGCTCTTCGCGTTTTGTGTCTGTTGCCCTAACTTGTCCGGCTTACATTCAAGAAAAACACTTTTTCCACCGGCTTCAGACCTTCAGGTGCTGGCTTAGGAGTGAGACCAGCCTACATTTCAATAAATATGGTACTCGGCCATAAATCTAGTTCGTGGATCATACACAGCTACTTACATCCATAAAGGAAAAACAAATGGGACTTAACTCAGTTTCTTTCCCCACTCTGAAATGTATGAGCCCTTTCAGCGCGTAAATGTAACATCGATCCTTAAAAAACAGTTGTATGACTTTTAAAGTTACCTTTCCGTCATCTCTTGAGGATCCGATGACAACATCGATGGGCTCTCCAGTGAATATGTACATGTCAGCTACAAAAGAAAATGTACAACTTTTCCCTTGAATTACCAGGTATCATAAAAGGTAAGGATTTAAGACTTCAAAAGCAATATAGGAGTCCCATGCTATCGAAAGAGCATAATGTAACCATTACACATTGCCGGGGTATATAAACCAAAAATGTCTGTCAGGAACATTATGTGGGGCATACCACAAACTGGTACCTTGCAAACATGACTTGTACAATGACGCTGCAGTAATACACAGGTAATTATTTCTGCCTACACTCAAGGGACTCGGGTACAGTCAAGCCTCGTTGATACGTACCCGCTTAATGTGTAATTGCAGTTTAAATGTAGTCGCGAACATTCCCCCACCCAGCCCCCATTGAACCCCATGCCTGACCGCTTAAGCCATAGTCACTCATTTGCCATCAAATGGTTATTGCATACTATTTTCTTTCCAGTTCTACACGCACAGGCACAAATTCTGCAAAATTTCATGTGCGGAGATGTTCGATTCTCGAGTTGCGACACCCGGACAACAGCTGCCAGCGATAGGGACCTTAAGACATGGCCATCATGACGCATTTCCTGCTCATACAGCTGTTGCCGAATGCAGCGCACAGGAGCATGGCCTTCGAGATTGGCTTGAGCGTAGAAGAAGAAGCCGAAGGGAGCGGATGCACTTCACGTCGGCTCCGTCTTTCGTAAATGATTTCGGAGTGTTTTTGCAAAATATCCCTGTAATTTTGCATCATCGTCTCCAGCAAGTTATCCGGACTCTACCGATATTCGTCTTCAAGGTGGGAACTGCTTTTTCACCGCTTTATTGGACTTTTCTCCCAAGCCGCTAAGCCGCCGAGCTAAGCTAAGGCGTGCTCGGCCGCTACGTGGACCGCAGTTACGGCTGCGCGTCGACTTTCCTCAAGCCGCCATGGTAGTACAAGTTGAAGGAATGGATATCTCACCCACCGAGATTTCTGAAGAAGCGGGATGGTGCACCATTTCCCGGCGGGAACGACTTTCTCCTGCGGGCAAGCACGCTAACCCTAACATTTCACCAGCCTCCCAAGCCGGCGTTGGAGGCACGAACAAGGCGCAGCAACGCCCGCGCGCACACAAGCAGCAAATTTTGAAGGCAGGAAAGATGCCCACCCTTCCACGTGATCACCACAATGTTGTTATCAGGCCACGGGGTGGCTTGAACGTTGCAACAGTCGGGGTCGTCCGCCTAGCTTCGGCCCTATATAGGGCAGCAAGCGTATCTCCACAAGACGCCATGGAAGACATTGTATGCCCAAATATACAACAAAACATCATCGTTGTGAGTACCCCTCACTCTTCAAATGCAGAACGGTACCGCCGACTCGCCAGCTTTGAGCTCGACGGGCACAAGTTCGAGATTCGGGCTTATGAGACTGCGCCCGACTATACAGTCAAGGGAGTCGTGCGAGGCATTCCCCTCGAAGAAGACGTCAAGGCCATTCACGTCAATATTGTCAACAAGAGAAACCCGACCGCCTTAGCGGCCAAAAGACTCAGCAAGACCACTTCGGTCATTATCGCCTTCGATGGTGATCAGGTCCCAACTTGGGTATACTACGGGGGTGCAATGCTCAGGTGCACCTTGTACAGAAAGCAGATTGACGTGTGCCACCAGTGCGGACGCGTTGGTCATCGCATGGACGTCTGCCCGAACCCCCAAGACCGTGTGTGTAGAGGATGCCGAGCCTCGAACCCAGACCTCAACCACAAATGCACGCCAAGGTGTCGCCTCTGCGGGGGAGCGCATCCCACAGCGGACAAGACCTGCATGGCTCGATTCAAGACCCCCTATCTCGTTAAGAAACGACGCGGGGACCGACAGAGGGCAGAAGCGGAGGCCGCCCTCGCGCTACAGCAGCAGAACTACGACGAACACTTCCCACCTGCTTCACGTTCCCGCTCTCGAGGACGGACGCGGTCTCGCTCGGCAGCGGGGACTCAATCTCGCCAGCAGAGCCGATCCCGGAGCCGGGCACGCAGCAGAACCCCCGGACAGAGCCGTGGTCGTTCAAGCTCGCGGCGTCCGAAGCAAGCCGGCCACCGGGACCAGGAGCTATCTGACAAGGTGAGCTGGGCAGATGCGGTTAAGGGCTCGCTGAGACGCGGGGCTCAGGGAGCTACTGCCTCAGAGCCTAGCAATAAGAGGGACCCTAGAGATGTGGCATTAGAAGCAGTACAGCGCGAAAACGCGCAGTTACGCACGATCGTGCAACAGTTAACTCAAGAAATCCGCGAGATTAAACAGTCGATGGCGCAGCCATCTATAGCTAAAGCAACTTCAGTCCCCACTCCCGTCACAAACGGTAACGACAGTGCGGCGCCGCCCTCAAAGAAACGCGCTGCAGCCAGCTCTGAGTCTCAACAGCCCGACAAGCTCGAAGTCACAGTAATTGATTGGCGCAAAGAACAAGAAGAAATGAGGAAGCTGCTCGCTGAAATTAAAACCGCGATCCGCAACATTGGCGTTGCGGTCAATAACCTCACTGCTCGCACAGACAGGGTTGAAACCCATATAGGCCTTCGCGAAAGCACGCCAATGCCCACCATGGGACCTACCGTCATTCACACTAGCCCTATCTCAGTTAATGCACACGTACAGCACCACGATGGCCAGCCCAGCTAACGAGCTCGTGGTGTGGCAGTGGAACTGTCGGGGCTTCACGAAAAAAACAACCACTGCTGCAACAATACGTCCGACATGCGCAACCCAAGCCCGACGTCATAATGATACAGGAAACAGTAGGCACCATACCAAAGCTTCCAGGTTACAATGTACACGCCTCGCCGATTCCCGTTGATCGAGGACTCGCAACTTTATTACGGAAAGGTATCGTAATACAAGAACACACCGTACGCGGTGCACATGCGGAACACATGCTCGTAGAGCTCCTTCCTAATAGGACACGTAAACACAGTGTATTTCTCCTCAACGTATACAGTAATCCGGCTCACTGGCGGCGTCGTTTCCTCTCTCTGTTCCGGGGGGCGCTTGCCTTGGCGGGCGCACACCCGTTTTTGGTGGGGGGTGACTTTAACGCCCCGAACGAGGCCAGGGGATATGGCTACACTACAGCCAAAGGCCGACGCCTGTGGCAGGACCTGCATGATGCAGAACTAACTCTTATTACCGATCCCACGGCGCCGACTCGCACGGGCACGTCAACGGCACGGGACACGACGCCGGACCTGACGGCGGTCCGAAACGTGCTTCAAGCAACGTGGCGCAATACCTTTGAAAATCTCGGTAGCGACCACATGGTCATAGAGACACGGATTCCTCAGGCGGGTACACCCCCTCCCCCTAAGTTATTCAAATGGACGGACTGGGACAAGTTCCGAAAGCAGCGAGTCGAACAGAGAGGTGAGGAGACCATCGATAACATCGAGGCATGGATGGAGACACTGAATGACGACATGAACAGGGCGACACAGACGGTCACACCCGAAGTCCAGGTTGATAAAATCGACAGTCGACTAGCCCACCTCTGGGAAGCCAAGACATCACTATACGCAAGATGGAAGAAGCAACGGCACAACCGAAAGCTTCGTAAGAAGATCGCACTGATCAATCGCCAGCTAGAAGAACATTGCCGCACCTTAAGCCGCCAGCAGTGGTACGACATCTGCAACGCAATCGACGGGCAGCTGCACAATGGCAGCACGTGGCGTCTCCTGCGTCACCTGTTGGGGGAAACGCAGGGCAAGTCTGCTCAACGTGCCAACCTGCAGCGCCTTCTACACAAGGAACGGGCTACCACGAGTGATCAACAGATCGTGACACGCCTGCTAGACAAGTACTTCCCTCAACGACCCGATGTCCAACACGGAGATTACACCGGCAAGCCAAACGCGACGCTCGATGAAGAATTTCACGAGTCAGAGATCCGCGCAGCTCTACACGACCTTAATGGCAAATCAGCACCTGGTCCTGACAAGGTTACAAACAAGACTCTACGAAACCTTGATGATGTCTCGATCACCGCTCTCACGACATACGTCAACAAATGCTGGCGAGTGGGTCGCATCCCAGATGCGTGGAAACGCTCTAAGGCAGTCCTGATACCGAAGCCAGGCAAGCCGTCCAGCCTGGATCACTTGCGGCCCATTTCCCTCACATCCTGCGTTGGCAAGGTTATGGAGCATGCGTTCCTCACCCGTATCAACCGCCACCTCGAGGACACTGGAGCCTACCCATCCACTATGGTGGGCTTCCGGTCACATCTCTCCACTCAAGACGTTATGCTCCAGCTCTACCACCAGATCATCAACGACCCAACTAGTGGCACCCGCGCCATCCTTGGTCTCGATCTGGAAAAGGCATTCGACAATGTATCACATGCAGCAATCCTGAGCCGAATTAACAAGCTCAACATGGGCGAGCGCAGCTATAACTACATCAGAGACTTCCTGTCGTGCCGCACAGTCACCCTCGCAGTCGACAGCATGACATCCCACGAACATGCACTAGGAAGCGCCGGCACTCCTCAAGGGTCGGTCATATCCCCGCTCCTTTTCAACCTCGTGATGCTGGGTCTCCCGGCCTGCCTTGACGAGATTGACGGCCTCCATCACTCCTTGTATGCAGACGACATCACCCTGTGGGTCGACAAGGGCAGTGACGGTCAGATAGAAGGCACCTTACAAGCAGCAGTCTCTGCAATAGAAACCTACCTCCAAGACACGGGTCTCCGACTATCTCCACTCAAATCGGAACTGCTCCTCTACCGCCCGCGCCGCCGGCCCAAGCCTACCGGCGAATCACGCCAATGTGAGGAAATACTCTTGTATACGCAAGACGGCTCCTGTATTCCCGAGTCCCGAAGATACGCATCCTTGGCATGCATATAGCAGCCAACGGGTCAAACGCAGAAGCTATTCGCAGGATTGAAGGCAAGGTTACAGCGGCTACCAGCCTGATCAAACGCATTACAAACAAGCACACGGGCGTGAAGGAGGACAGCGTCATGCGCCTCATACACTCCTTCGCAATCAGTCACATTACTTATGTGGCTGCCTTCCACAACTGGAATGTCACCGAAAGGGAGAAACTGAACACCCTTATACGCAAGACTTACAAGATCGCCCTTGGCTTACCGGAGTCCACGAGCACTTCTCGTCTGCTACAGCTGGGGGTATACAACACGCTTGAGGAAATCGTGGATGCGCAAAGAGCCTCCCAACTTGAACGCATGTCCCTGACAGCCACGGGTCGGTACATCCTGCAGAAACTAGGCTTCAATTACCATGTCCAACACGGTCAGAAACAGGCCATTCCACCCGACATCAGCGACACGCTGATCGTCGCCCCTATCCCTCGAAACATGCACCCCGAACATAACGGGGGCCGACGCCAGGCCCGTGCCAAGGCACTGCTGGCCACCTTTGGTGGGAAGACGACTACGCGCTTCGTAGACGCGGCAGAGTACACACAAGAACACCGGTTTACGGCGGTAGTCATAGACGTTAACTCCCGGCTTACTCACGCGTGTAGTGTCAGCACGGAATACCCAGATACAGCGGAAGAGGTTGCGATTGCGCTTGCGCTTACCGACCCCTTCTGCGAGGTAGTTCTTAGCGACTCACAATCCGCAGTTCGTAACTACGCGTGGGGGCGCATTGCCTCCGAAGCTCTTCAGATCCTAAGGAAAGCTGGTCGACAGCACTTCGATAGCACCGCAATCATGTGGTTCCCAGCGCACGTCGCCACCCCCACCGACGAGGGCCCCCCTAACTTGAATGAGGTGGCACACCGCTCTGCGCGAGAACTGACTCGCCGCGCAGAGTCTGAGACACCCTCTTCGATTTCGGACCTCCTGGTGCGAAACACGCGAGAACGCTTAGTAAGTTATAACGATATCACCAAGCACTACCAGTTAGGCAGGAGGATATTGCCCCCACCTCACCCCAAACTGAAACGTTGCCAGGCAGTCGTCTGGCGACAACTGCAGACACACACCTTCCCCAGTCCGGTGCGATTGCAGCACATTTTCCCCACGCAATACCCGAGTGCTATTTGCAAATTATGTCAGGCAACTAGAGCGACACTCTCACACATGTTGTGGGAGTGTCCTGTTATAGCAGCGAAAATGGCAGTAGCTCCGGAGGCTCTTGCGTCGAAGTGGGCCGCCGCTCTGCGCAGCTCCAACCTCAAGACACAAGAGTGGGCAGTCCAGCGGGCCCGGGAGGCGGTGACGAGGCAAGGCCTCGAAGTCCCCTCATGGGAGACCTGAGCCCGGGTCATTAAACTTCGCCGGATTTGAATAAAGTTGTTTCCATCCATCCATTCTGGTAACGCAAAAAAGCTGCCGGTAGGAGGTATGAACTCACTGTCGCCGCCGAATCCAATCCAATTCAAGTAGTAATCGCGCAGAAGCACATTTTGTTGCGATACATTCTTATGGACGCTCCATTTCTGCCGTGGTCCCCGCTTTAAGGTTTCGTATAAAGTCCAAACACGCTAACATCGTCGCCGCGGGCCATACGCTGTATGTGTGAGTGAAAGCTTGCAAGTGTCAGCCGACGTTTGCAGCTCAATCCAATCTCACGAACTAATGTGCCAGAATGCCAGAAAACAGTAGAGTTCAGAAAATGCATAGTGTATATCGTCCAGTATAAAACCTGTGAGCTACAAGCTATGTATGTGTTATTATATATTGCAGGTGTATGCTGGATCCGGGCAATGGATAGAGAAGGCTGCTTGGGGGACATTGTTGCGGTCTACGTCTGACTATGTTCTGCCGTATGGCGTCCAGAATGTATTGATGCCAGATGAGCTTAAGAACAGAAGCGTGACCGGGACTTTGTTGATCTGTGCGGTCACTAGATGCAATATAGAAATGTGTACAAGCATTGCGTTCCAAGGACTGCATGATTACATAATTATGCCATCAACATTAATGTACACATACAAAAAAACCTTCACACAAGTGACATGGCTGAATAAACGTACACTCGCCAACTGAAGAACACACGTAGCACGCCTGCCTGGCAGTCCTGGCAAGGAATTTTGTAGATGATGCCGGGATATTTTTCTTTTTCGAGGCAGTCTTTGACTCGGACAAGTTGTTGTTTTAGCTTGCTTGAAGGGACGTGGCAGATTTGTACATCATAATCTTTGAAAATTCTTGACATTGACTCGCTCATGCCTCGTGCATAGGGAAGAGCAGCCCGTTTCCTTGTTCTCATCGGCCTGATAGGGGGTTCAGCGACACGCTTTTCTTCAGTCTTTATAAACTGGCTGTGGTAGCCATTACTGACCAAATCCTGCGTCACTCTCAACTCATCTCTGCGTGCATCAGTAGTCGAGCACAATCGGAATGCACGGGTGAACAGTGTAGGGGCAACAGATAGTTTGTGTCCAACGGGATGGGCCGAATCAAAGTGCAGATATTTCCCTGTGTGGGTAGGCTTCCGATAAACACTTGTTGAAAGGCCGGATGCAGTACGCATGATTTCAACGTCAAGGAAAGCCAGGCGACCATTAACTTCTTCTTCAATGGTGAATTCTATTGTGCTTTGGAAAGAGTTCAGGTGCTGCAGAGAAGGTACGACGTCTTTGCAGCGGATGATGGAAAAACAATCGTCGACATACCGCAGGCACAATTTTGGAGCGGGCTGGAACGTCGTGAGGGCTTTATCTTCAAGGGCTTTCCAAAGCACAATAAAATTCGCCGTTGAAAAAGAAGTTAATGATCGCCTGGCTTTACTTGACGTTGAAGTCATGCGTACTGCATCCGGCCTTTCAACAAGCGTTTATCGGAAGCCTACCCACACAGGGAAATATCTGCACTTTGATTCGGCTCATCTTGTTGGACACAAATGATCTGTTGCCTCTACACTGTTCACCCATGCATTCCGATTGTGCTCGACTACTGACGCACGCAGAGCTGAGTTGAGAGTAATGCAGGATTTCGTCAGTAATGACTACCCTGGCCAGTTTATAAAGACTGAAGAAATCGTGCCGCTGAACCCCCTATCAAACCAATGAGAACAAGGAAACGGGCGGCTCTCTCCTATGCACGAGGCGTGAACGAGTCAATGTCAAGAGTTTTCAAAGATTATGATGTACAAATCTGCCACGTCCCTTCAAGCAAGCTAAAACAACAACTCGTCCGAGTCAAAGACTGCCTCGAAAAAGAAAAATATCCCGGCATCATCTACAAAATTCCATGCCAGGACTGCCAGGCGTGCTACGTAGGCGAGACGGGAAACTTTAAAAGAAGGCTACAGCAGCACCGCAATGATATAGCCAAAGGACACACGGTTTCTAGCGCCCTAGTTGAGCATCATGAGAAGACTGGTCACAGTATTAACTGGCATTCGGCTTTCATCATCGAAAGAGAAAAAATTATCATCCCGATTGCTTCTTGAATCATTTTGCATACTACAATCTACGACTAACACAATAAACCGGACACGGGGCCCCCTTCCCTGAGTTGTACGCAAGGGCCTTATGTCTTCCGACGCCTATGATAAAGATCACCATGCATTCGTTCATTTTGAACAAGGCACCCGTAGTAGGTGCCAAAACGTCAATCTGTTGTTTTTGTGTACTTCAGTTGGTGAGTGCACGTTTAGTTTATTCAGCCACGTTCTTTCCTCGCCAGACGAGTTTTCGTCAAATCCTAGATTTCATCACAAAAGTGACCATTACCATAAAAAAAGATTAGTCCACCAATTATGTTTTCTAGCGCCGTTTTGGAGACCTGCGTCACTACGAGCGCAGTGCACCATCTAACTTATAGTAGAAGTACAATTTCATTTTCTATAGTTATTTCTTCTGTGTGGCGACAATTTTTTATGAGCTTGGAAGACGCAGTGAAAATGGCCATCTCCACAGGCATCGAGATCGCTTTATGGAGGGTTAGTTAAAGGAACCATCAAGCTAGTCTCGCACACAGCTGTTTCTTTATGCCCACTATTCGGGACTGCTGTCATTTCTGCACACTCTTAATTTTACTACCCCCAGCAAATGCAGATAATCTGCAAAAACTTCTCGTACATTTGTATGCATTGAGAGCAAGCATAGTTGTGCTTTCATGGGACACTGTTCTACACAGGAAATTGTGGCAATAGTGTTAAGCAACAATAAAGCAAACTAAAACATTTATGTGAGACAAAAATACCAGAGCAAGCATATTTCCAGGGTCAGATTTTCTACTTGGCCACTCCAGCCAACCAAAAGTGGCTGCAGTAGAGTGCTGTAAACTGACCCCTTTTCATTCATTTTGGGTTGCCTGGGGTGTAGCAAGCCAATGACAACAGCACCAAAGGGGTGCCATGTGCTCGGCCACTTGCGGAAAGCAACATGCGATCATGATGCTGCATGGCACAGCTGATTGACATAAGCTGCCTGCACACATAATTTATAAGAGGAAGCCACTGCCGGCTTAAGAAGCCTTTCCCAGAAATGCTGCCACACAGGCAAATGCGAACAGGCGGATGACGAGTGCCACGTTTGACTAGTGGATTAGGATCACATGGCAACGTCATCCAAGAACTTTCTCCTGGTCCTTGATATGTACTGTGGGCACCTTACTGACAGCATGAAGGCTGTGCCTTCCCAAGCTTGAATGGACATCGCTATTATACCAGGTGGCATGACGGACCAGCCTCAGCCACTTGACGTGTCTGTATCAACAAGCATTTTGAGGATGGATTGCCTGCGGAAATACTTCGCGATCTGGCCGAGTCATAAAGCGTATAAGCTAACAGCAACAAGTTGTACTAAATGCACATAACTAACGCAAGTGGCGAGCTGGGTCACTGCAGCATGGGACACACCAGGAAGCTTGACTGCATGCTTTAAGGAGTGCAGCATCTAAAGTGCACTAAATGGCACCAAAAATTGTCTGCTCTTTTATTCTGACAATGATAAGGAGGTAAGCAACAAGGCTTAGCAGCAACGACAACACTGTATGGGCTGGGACGGGTCGTGACTAATAAATGCTGTTCGCTTTTTGTGTCTGTTGCCCTAACTTGTCCGGCTTACATTCAAGAAAAACACTTTTTTCACTGGCTTCAGAACTTCAGGTGCTGGCTTAGGAGTGAGACCAGCCTAGATTTCAATAAATATGGTACTCGGCCATAAATCTAGTTCGTGGATCATACACAGCTACTTACATCCATAAAGGAAAAACAAATGGGACATAACTCAGTTTCTTTCCCCACTCTGAAATGTATGAGCCCTTTCAGCGCGTAAATGTAACATCGATCCTTAAAAAACAGTTGTATGACTTTTAAAGTTACCTTTCCGTCATCTCTTGAGGATCCGATGACAACATCGATGGCCTCTCCAGTGAATATGTCCATGTCAGCTACAAAAGAAAATGTAGAACTTTTCCCTTGAATTGCCAGGTCTCATAAAAGGTAAGGATTTAAGACTTCAAAAGCAATATAGGAGTCCCATGCTATCAAAAGAGCATAATGTAACCATTACACATTTCCGGGTTATATAAACCAAAAATGTCTGTCAGGAACATTATGTGGGACATACCACACACTGGCACCTTGCAAACATGACCTGTACAATGACGCTGCAGTAATACACAGGTAATTATTTCTGCCTACACTCAAGGAACTCGGGTACAGTCAAGCCTCGTTGATACGTACCCGCTTAATGTGTAATTGCAGTTTAAATGTAGTCGCGAAGATTCCCCCACCCAGCCCCCATTGAACCCCATGCCTGACCGCTTAAGCCATAGCCACACATTTGCCATCAAATGGTTATTGCATACTATTTTCTTTCTAGTTCTACACGCACATGCACAAATTCGGCAAAATTTCATGTGCGGAGATGTTCGATTCTCGAGTTGCGACACCCGGACAACAGCTGCCAGCGATAGGGACCTTAAAACATGGCCATCATGACGCATTTCCTGCTCATACAGCTGTTGCCGAATGCAGCGCACAGGAGCATGGCCTTCGAGATTGGCTTCTGGTAACGCAAAAAAGCTGCCGGTAGGAGGTATGAACTCACTGTCGCCGCCGAATCCAATCCAATTCAAGTAGTAATCGCGCAGAAGCACATTTTGTTGCGATACATTCTTATGGACGCTCCATTTCTGCTTGGTCCTCGCTTTAAGGTTTCGTATAAAGTCCAAACACGCTAACATCGTCGCCGCGTGCCATACGCTGTGTGTGTGAGTGAAAGCTTGTAAGTGTCAGCCGACGTTTGCTGCTCAATCCAATCTCACGCGCGCGAGGGAGAAAGGTGGGGCAGAAGCATGCTTCTGACGCGCGTGAGGCACAGCGGAGGAGGCGAGAAAGTGGGGGGTGTTTGCCTATCTTGAAGCAATCTGCGACATAGAGAAAGTGCGCGTCCGCACGGGCTTCGTCTTCAAAGCAATCTGCAAAGTGAATAAAGTGCAACTAGTGCTGGTAGCTTCATGTGCACTGTGCTTTCCACCTTTAGTTCGTAATGACGGCACGAAGGTCAATTCACTGGCTGCTCTCGCTGCACCTCCTCATTCCAGCGTTGGGACATCCGAGTTTCCACGGTCATCGAGAGAGATGTGTTCATGTTTAACTGTGCACGCTTTAAACCGTGCTTGTTAACTTAGTTGGTAAGCGATTGTTCAAAACTTTATATGACTGATAAAACTACTATCCTTAGTTCATATAGTTGTCTACTAATCTGAAATCGCAATCGATGCTTCGCCTATCGGGTGAAACTGACATTTTTTTTCTTCATTCCGCCAGTGTGCTTGCTAGAGCACTGCACGGGCTCGGGCTTACCCGAAAGCCCGGGCCCGGCCCGGCCCCTGGGCCGGGCCGGGCCGGGTAGAGGAGTTTTTTCACGGGCTCGGGCCGGGCTCGGGCACGGAGTGTGCTTTTTGACTCGGGCCCGGGCCGGGCTCGGGTTTTTTGACGCGGGCCCGGGCCGGGCTCGGGCTTTCTGTGAGTTATTCTCGGGCTTCTCAACTCTGAAAAACAAGTATTTTTCGGTCTCGGGCCGGGTTCGGGCCGGTCTCGGGTCGGGCTCGGGCCAGGCTCGGGCTTAAGGTAAAGGGGTGGCGGGCCGGGCCGGGCGGGTAACGTAGATTATTTCCGGGCCCGGGCCGGGCCCGGGTCTCGCCATAAAAGTTTTGATCGGGCTCGGGCGGGCCGCCCAATGTGAAAACGGGCCCGGGCCGGGCCCGGGCCGCAAAAATCGGCCCGTGCAGTGCTCTAGTGCTTGCGGTCGCGGTGTTGTCGTAGTATTCTGTTTGAAAGATGCCGTCATCGCAGGAAGTGAAGATATTTCTGGGGTTTTACATGCCAAAACCAGTTCCGATTATGAGGTACACCGTAGTGGAGGGCTCCAGATTAATTTTGACCCCCTGGGGTTCTTTAACGTGCACTACATCGCAAGCACACGGGCATTTTTGCATTTCGCCTCCATCTAAATGCGGCTGCCGAGGCCCGGATTCGATACCGCAACCTCGTGCTCAGCAGCGCAACGCCTTAGCTAACTGAGCAACCACGACGGGTGGCAAGTGAAGATAACCAATTTCTTGCTGCCTACCCAAAAATAAAGCCTGTCCGAGAGTGTATGTTTGAGAGCATCGCGACGTAGTTCTTTTCCGGCCAGTAAGTAGCTGCTGAAGTGACATTGGCTGCTAATCCGTACATCATTTAGTGCATACCTAAACACCATTAACGGCCGACTACGTATTAACGAGGTTTGACTGTATGAGTAGCAATCAGCAAAGGCAATGACTGTGCAAAAACAATCTAAGTGCAATGTTTGAACTGCCATACAAGCAGCCAAACATAACCACTACATGTAACACAAATCAAGGAACACTGTGGCTTTGCTTTGTACAACCCTATTTATAAAATAATCTATAATATCATAGTGTGAGGTTTTTCCAAAGGTAAGGTGCAGGACACCAGGCACATGCTGCAACTGTGTCATGCACTGACAGCCAAGCCTAACGAGGCGTGATCAAAATGTTTCCGAGTTGTTCAATGCCCGGCATACCAGAAATGGTGCTTGACTATAAATTTTATGAACAGTCAAGAGTGTGAACTGCATTTCAAAAAGATCTCCCCAAGAAAAGTTTACTCCGTGCCTATAAATTTTCTACTAAAAGGCAAAATACAGTCCAAGATAAAAATTGTCAAAAATAAGTTTTTCGCATAGAATTATGAATTGAACCATTTAATTAGTGTTTCTTTGACTTTGTTGTGCAGTTTCAAAAATAGGTGCATTTGCTGAAAATTTAAGTTATAAAATCGATTCCTTTTCTGGAGTAATTTGTCTTAAGCAAAAAAAAGTTATGACTGCTCTGCACTGTCTTCGCTGCACTGCACACAACAGCATGCACAGAACTGGCGATACAGTGTCTGAGCTCTTTCGGTTATGGACTGAATATGGCACGTGGGCCCCTCAGCAAGGCAATCCATTATTTTAGCTACAGATAGGGTGATGCATTCTCTATATATGTATTGTTACTGGGTGCACATTGTATTTGGATGTACTGCACACTTAAGATATCTGGGTTCAGCATGTGACACAAGTACTGTTTGTTCTCAAAACAGCATTAAATATTTCAAACAGAGGTCTTGATCCTGCTGAGCAGAAAATATGATGCAACTTCTAAACCACTACATGTAAGGCCGTGTTTATATGGATGACAGACTTCTTTCTATGGAATCGCGCATGCTTTGAGTGGTCAAAGTTGCAATATCAGCTTGTCCAGACGCAAATGTACTAAGCCAAACTGGCTCAGATCTGAAAGGGCATATTTTGTCAGAGGGACACTTCACCACTTTGAACCCTCACCACCCTCTTATATTCTTGATGGGCTCACATTCTGCTTGCAGATTCAACAGCTTCAACTGGCCAAGTACCCGTAACATTAATAGCCCGACTGTAAGCATGATGCCCTGCCACGACTTAGCGCTCTCACCACACAGGAAATCACAGCGGCATTGTACTGCCAGTTCTGTGTGAAACATCGCAAGCAGTGTAATGAGAAACATTACACGGACCACACATTGGGGGTATGCAAACAGTGACTTTTGACACCAAGTCGAATACGAATCGAATAGCATCAATACTTCTTTTTGGGCGAATAGGTACATCTTGAAACTTCGGGTAACAGCGCAAGACAGACGACCACAAGAAGGAAGACACGTACGTACAAGCGCTGTGTGTCAGCGCTTGTGTGACAGCGCTTGTGTGTACGTGTCTCCCTTGTTGTGGTCGTCTGTTTTGCGCTGTTACCCAAAGAATCCAATAGCGCCAGAGCAAATCGAACCGAATAGTTTTAGAATAGTTTGTGAATTGAACACTCGTTATCACAATTAATGTAAAACGGTGTTCACATTCTATTAACATGTTTCTGTCATTATATAGTACATTATGAAACGTTTATTAAATGCAGAAATGGAGCATTATCTTCACATGCACAGGACTCTGCAGAGTGCAAATCATCGCTGTATAGCCTGTAAAGTATAGCTACCTAAGCGGCGTAGCCTGCTCTACTATGCAAGTTTTTATGCTTTGCCTATACTATGCCCGCGGGGGTGAGAATTGACCATACTATTGCTCCAATTTGGGCATAGCTGATGTTATACTTGAAAAGCATTAATAAAATATTTACATTTACAAATAGTGACTATTTGATTCGATTCATTATTTGAAAGATGCGAATGCAACACCCCTAACTACAATTAAGGTGAAACAAAACATTTTCCCACCAAAGTCTTTCGGCATCATGCTTTTCATATGGCTACATAAGCCATCTTCAGACACTGAAAAATGAAAGGTGAAATCGGTTTTACAATATTGTAAAATGTACCATTTCTCAAATTTTTAGAAGGCATTTTTTCTCTTAAAAAGGGAAACCATACAACTTATATCCTTTATGTTTGTATATACTATATAATAATAGTTATGTGTCCATGTTCCGTTTATGTTGCTTCACAGATACTTTCGAATTTGAGAAAAAGCACTCCGCATGAAAATGTAGCCTTTACCAGTTGGTCTTTGGTAGCTTTTTCTGGTAAACTGTTAGGTTCTGTTAAAAACAAAATTCAGTTGAATGCTTTTGAATGGCGTGCCCACCATATCTATTTGGTCAAGAAAAAAAGTGAAATATACAACCCGCTTCGATCTCGTGAAATTTCTGACATGACCGGGCATGAATCAATGTTAGCATGAGTAGGCGTCAGTGACATCATAAGAGCAAATGTGAAAAAGTGAAAACGGTTGCAAATCTATGATGATGAGTGCCTACAGGCTCAAATGAATGGACCTTTTTCCAATTCAGCTATGCGCATGCGCATGCCCCAGCTCGGTGGCGTAGCCAGAAATTTTGTTCGGGGGGGGGGGGGGGGGGCTGAGGTTGCAGCGCGGCCTCCTCCTTATAGAATTTGTCGAGGGATCAAATACATGAATAATAACTGCATTGCCAATGCCATTGTATATTAGATGCTGCAAACGAATTATTGAATGCTACGCACTGTCAAGTAAAATATGTATTTTTTCATAAAAGAATATATTCGTATGTATTAAAAATTCTGCCAGAAATAACTGATGTCAATGCGGCTGCGTTTTTTTTCGTCTATTTAATAAGGAAAGAAAATATCACACGCACATTAGAACTATATGAGTTCGAAACCAGCAAAGCAATGTATACAGCTGATATGAAGAACGTAAAGGCCATCTAATGAATAAGTTGAGGACAAATATTTTGATGAATCTTCGTCATTCAAGAACCTTGTTTACATTTTTGCACATATGCAACGGCCAGGAAAAACCTCAATGACGCTGTCCCTCGTTGCAATACATTGCGCAGGAGCAGCTGTTATCGGTCGTGTATTGTAATTACACCGAGATTATACTCGCAACAGTGAGTACAAATAAAAAGTAGGAGAGAGGGAGAGAAGTCATAAGGGAAAGGCAGGGAGGTTAAACATGCTGAGCACGGTAGGCTACCCTGCACTGGGGAAGGGGTAGAAGGGATTGAAAGAGAAGGAAGAGAGAAGTTCACAGTTCACACGTTTCATATTTACAGTTAAGCGTTCATCGCTGAGTTTCGTCACAGGCGGTCATACAGACTTGTGCACATCAAAAAACACAGCAGCGCCTTTATAGCCCTGCACATAGCAGACGCACGAGGCCACGCGCCCAAGATATTTTCCTCCGTAAAAAACCTGTCGTCTAAGTGCCCCAAAGCCGTCCGAAGGGCAATCCTCTCTTCTTCGTATCTGTGGCAGTCACATAAAAGTAGGAGTTCTGCAAAATATACATTATAAATGCGAAGATAGAATGGAATATACAAATGCCAAGATACAACTCGCTAAGGGCAAAAAAGAGTCGCTAGGAACAAAGTTCACTGCTTGTATACACAACACCTCGCAACAAGATATTTAAATGTACGCCTAAGTCTCCAATAAATCTACGTATTTAAGCAAACGTCCATGTATATTATGCATCAAACAAGACAAATAAACACGTTGCAGAGTCAGAGATAGTAAACTTTGCGCACAGAAAGATGATCTAGGCAAGAACAAAACTATGATCACAGACATCATTATATGTACTCGGGCCATGCAGCGGTCGCGACAGCACCATACAGGTAGAATAATAGAGGAATAATGCAGAAATCAGTACGAAAATGTGTAATTTAACTGCCTGCTCAGCGGCAACAATTATTCTGCACCCAAAATTAAAGGAGGGTTTTGCTTCGTTTCAAAAAAGAAATAAAAGCAGGTAGCTAAAAAGGAAAGAAAAGGACAAGCGAAAGACACAGATGATGCGGCAAGTTACTACCCAATATCCGAGTGTATTTTTGGCAAACGCATCGTGGGCCGGGCTTTCAATGAGCAAGGTCGGTCAAAATTGGTTATTGATGTCCTCGTAATTTTCGTATTCGCATGATAATTTTGATCATGATGCTAACTGCTAGAATAAACGGCTAAAATTTCTGCAGTTTTAAAAGCTAACGAACAGTCATACGTTTTCGTAATTACGAGCTTATGGACCTGAAGGAATAGAGCTTTTTAGTTGTATTGATTTTTGCTGCGTCGCTATCTAAAGGACAAACTTCTCTCGGCGGGGAAGTTGAGCTAAGCGGTCAATGCCTTCGGACACGTTGATGCCGACGTCTTTGTGGGTGTATAGAAGCACCAGTCTAACCATGCGTTTCACAGACATTGTGGAGCGCAAGTAGATTTTTTAGTAAACTCTTGTAAAAAAATATTCTCTCTGCGCTGGCAGTGGTCACTGGAAGGGTGACTAGAATCTGGAACAGTTTGTACACATTTACATAGAACCTGCAGTTGCAATGAGAGATGGGCATCTCTTCCGGTGCTAAAACCTAAAACACTCCCTCGATGTCGTTGGCATCCTTGTTTAGGTACTTTGCACAAACAGTAGGCTGTTTGATTCCGGCGATGTCCGTCGTTTCGTCTGCAAGTACGGAGAAGCAGCCTGCTTATGCAACTAGGCTTTCTTTGATAATTTCGCCACAAATTTCTATAATTTGGTTTTGTGCATCTGGGCTTAAATACGAGGCATTACTGGGGCAACTTTACAAATGGTTCTTCAGATATGTATCTCCACAATCAGCTCGCATGCGAAGAAGCGCTCTGAAAATACCTGTATTTTCCGGGAGGCCTATGCTTGAATCCATAGGGCCACCGTCCCTCTGGCCAACGAGAGCCAGAGAGAGAGAGAGAAATAACATTTATTAGCCCCGAAGGAACTAAAGCCCAAGTCCGGGCCTCCTGGTAGGCTCATGCCTCCTGGCCCAGAACGTTCTTGACGTGCTGCACCAGAAGCGGCCACCATAGTTTTTCAAACCTTCGTGGGGGAGTGGTCCACTCCTCCCAGCTGCCAGGACGCTGGTTGTGTGGTAATTTGGAAAGTATTGTCTTTTTCAAGATGGCGTTTTCAGGGCACTCCCACAAGATGTGTTTATTTGATGGATAGGCCCCGCACTGTTTACAAGTGGGGGAGCCTGGGTCCCTGTTAATATAATGCGTATAGTGTGGTGTGAGTAATGTGTGTGTTTGTGCTTTTCGTATGATTGAGGCGTCCTCTCTCGAATGCGTGTAGGATGGTGTGTTGAGAATTGTTGATGCTTCCCTGCGATATTTCAAAATACGTATCCTTTCTTTCCGCTGCATCTTCTGTTCTTCTCTGGGGTTGTAAGTATCTTCAACAGGCCAAAGGATAGGAGGTCCCGGATTTTCTGCGCGGGTGAGCTGGTGTGCTCTTACATTTCCTCGCAATCCTTGATGGCCTGGAACCCATTGTATGCGTATGCGTAGAAGGGGGTGAGCATGCATGTACATGTGGAGCTTTGTGCGTATGTGGTAAGGAAGATAATCATTTTGAATGTCTCTGCAAGCGCTTTGACTGTCTGTTCGGATTGTGATCGTGTCAGATGTGTGTGTCATTTCCGTTATGGCGAGCATTACTGCCAGCAATTCCGCGTCGTGAGGCGTTGGGACTCCCAAGTAATTTTTCACAATCGTCGAGTCATGGCCCACGACCGCTGCTTTGCTGATTTCGGCATTATGACTGGCATCTGTGTAGTACGTGCTTTTATCCTCTGTCATCTGCATTACACTTGTTCTTTTTGAGCGCCTATTTCGATTCTTTTCCGGGTGCATATTTTTTGGAATGGGATCTACGGTTATCCTTGGCAGATCATCCCATGGTGGTAGTTTCGGGGGAATTGGGGGTAAATTAGCGGTTTCGTATCCCAATCTATTCAGTATTCGTCGACCCTGATTAGATGATTTAAGTCTCTGTATTTGTGCTTGATTGTGCATGTCTATTCTGTCTTCTAGTGAGTTAAAGAGGCCGGTTGCTTCAATTTTATGGTTAGGTGCAAACTTAGGAACTCCCAGGGCAAGTCTAGCACACTTTCTAATTATAATGTCTATCTTTTTGCGCTGAGTGCTGGTTATCTTAGCGTATGGTAGATAGTACATTATCCTAGAAAAGATCAAGGCTTCTATAACCTTACGAAGTTCATGTTCTTTCATTCCTCTCCTTTGTCTAGTTATTCTACGTATCATTGCAAGGATCTGTTCCAGTTGTACGGTCAGCTTCTGCACCCATGTTGATGCTTTGCCATCACCAGGATGGCAAGAACACATTATTCAATGTGGACTAGATACTATACGTGACTACGCCGAAACACTAGGGCTAGAATGTTCCCCTCAGAAATCAGAATATATTGTCATTAGTGAAGACGTTAGCAAGCGAGCCGAAGAATATAAAAATTTAATCAAACTTCGAATGAAAGACGCAGTCTTACCCCGCAAGAATACCATAAGAATCCTCGGTTTTTTTCTACAGGACAACGAGAGCCAGACCTTGTAGCCCGCAAAAAGAATTTCCTCAATAATAGGCCATTTCCTTTCTCCTGTTTTCTCAAATTTTACTTTGCCTGCCCTGGTCCAGCTGATCGATCACATTGGGCACGCGTCCTGAAAATGTTTGGGGAAAATTATCAGCTGCCAGCTCACAGTCACGGTAATATTTAGTATTTTCGTGTGTGTGGAAGATTGCGAGCGCGTGCTTTCATTTCTGGAACGGCTTGGACACGAGGGCTCCAGTGCACGCATGTTGGTCCAAGTTTATAACAGCATTAACCCCATAAAGTTCCAGAATTGAAAATCTTTTGAAGCACGCCTTTGGAAATGTCAGTGCACCTTTCGCGTCAAAAGTTTATGAGAACTTTACACCCATAAAATTTGGAATTGAAATTCATGCGCTCCGTAGATTCCGCGACCGCTGCGAGATGCCGCAACGCGCCCGCTCGCTATCGAAAAGCCCTTGAAAGTTTGTGCTCTGATGGGGCTCCTTGCGTTACGTGACCCCAGGTGCCACGAAATCCACCACAGGTGCCACGAAATCCAGCCCGAGTTCGCAATGTTCGTGCAGTAATGTCTTTCGAGCGTGAAAAAGACATTGTAGACATAATGCAGAATGATTGAACATAGCTCGCCTACACGAACATGTCGCAGCCTATGACACTCGGACACCTGAACAATGGAGAATTCTGCACTCAAGAACGAATTATGGTCAACAAATGCTTCGACATACACTTCCGACTTCACCTCAGTAACCTCGCCTTACGAGAAATAGACCTTCTGTCCTTATGCAGCCTGCACAACTACTTTCAGTAAAACTAATCCTTGCTGTTTAATGAGTTAGTTCATATGCAATACTGTATGACTTCCCCCCCTTTATTTGCTTTAGTTTATGCTTCACTGAATATAGTGCTATGTTTTGTTTTTTTTCCTATTTTTTTCCTGTTTTAGTATAATAAAACTTTCTTTATGTAATCTATAATGCTCATGTGTAAATTCAATATTTCCTTGTTAATGCAGACTACTTGTTTTTCTAATTGTTAAAGTGTATTACTGCCTGTCTCGTATACACATTTTTTTTTAATTGACACCTTCCCATCTGTTTACTCACATGTGAGCGCCCGACGCCCTCTGTTGCCTTTGATGGGTTTTTAGGCTGGTCAAGTTGCCTGCGTGCAACTTTTTATCCAGAACCCCACCATGTCATTATTTTCATGGGAAGTAAATTATTATTATTATTATCATTATTATTATTATTATTATTATTATTCTTATTCCCGGCTTCGGTGGTAGTTTTGGTCGGCGGTGCATGCCGGCACGAAAAAATTTCGGGGGGGGGGGGGGCTGAAGCCCCATCAGCCCCCCCCCCCCCTGGCTACGCGCCTGCCCCAGCTGCATTCCATGCCGTGCCGCCATTATCGCAGGGCAGGTGTGCGAAGTGAGTGCGTGAACCCTTGCATGATCCGCGGCAATTTTCTGAGCTTGAGTTGCTGATCAATAATTTTTCTAGTGTTCTGGGCAAGAATATTGGTTAAAGGAAACACTTAGCTGTTCGTGGGAAAGCCTGCAAGCACTTTTGTCGATGAAAAAGACTCTGTGAACTAACACTCGAGCGGTAGGCGCAGTGTTTGCGACAAATCTCATGCAGGCACTTTCTGTACCGTCGATTGCACAAACCGGCGTGGAATGGTGAACATTGTACTGGAGTGGAGAGCAAGGTCAAATTAAAAAAAATACCCCATGTTATCAGTGAGTTATCACGCAATTCTTGCTGAGTGAGGTAAGCCTGCGTTCTGGTAACAGCATGACGCTAGCGCTGTGATTATTGCACTTCTCGCCCAACGACCGACTCAGAAGTCACGGCGATGTTTTAATCTACGGGTATGTATACCGCACGGATTTTACTATTGGCTTAAGAACGTGCTACCGCATGCAGGCGGAAATAGCTGTACGGTTACGTGGGGCCAAACGAAAAGAAGAATCTCGCCACACAGCCGATGAGAATGCATCGTGCGAGGCCAAAGCGACACACCCGCGGTGCCGCATTATACAAAACTTGAGTCTTACTTTTTGCAGGCAAATGAAGCTTTACGCACCTGAAGAAACAATGTGTTGCATCCACTTACATTCTGCTTACCCCCCGTACTGTACCCCCCGTACCATCCATATACGATACATATCTCGATATAAAACAACACTTGCCCTGCAGTACACTCGTAGTACGTGTGCCGAAGTTTTGCATGTTTATTCATCATGGTGAGCTGCTTGCATGCCCGCTCTTGAGGGCAAGCACGTACGCACATGCATGCGTCTGTTGACCGCCTCCTTCAAGTCGAGCCACTCAAAACGACGGTCGAGTTTATCCTGAAGAAAGTCCTTCCGCGGCGCGTTTGACGCTCACACATGCCTCCGCCAGTTGAGTCGAAGTACTGACCAAGCTGCTGAAGAACAAAAGCCGGCGCATCTCTCAAATCTTGGTTTCAAATGGCTTGCACATCGCATCAGCATGCTGCCATTGTGTCGGTAAATGTAAAATGTGTTATTGCTACATGTCAGTAAATACACGCGCACTAGAGCAGGACAATGAGAAGCTACTTCAGCAACACAAACGACAGAAGAAAAAAAAGCAGGGACAGCCGTCGCAAGAGACTGCTTGGTTAAACGCTACCATGCCTTGCGTAGAGGCGACAAGTGGCGGGAACGTGTGTGTCTTTCCCGTCAAATTTAGTTGAAGTGGCGGCCGCTAGAGGGGTCGCTTACTGGAAAAAGGTCCATTTGTAAGGTAGTGGCAGTGAGTAAGCACTGCTGAGCATGGACGAATATCAGTGAGTGTGAAGTACTGCACAACTAGAAAAAAATTGGTGCTTGAAACTGAACAGTGCTGTACAAAAATATACTCTTCAAATGCTCCTATGACAAAGGTGCCACAGAGGCCATGGAAGTTATAATTCCTGTAAAAATTACACAATAATATGAACACAGACATGGAAGTGCAATTTGAAGTCATAGAAAGCCACACACAAATGTGTTCGTGCACAAATATGCACTACATTGTGTCCACTGCAGAGCTCACTTCCTTTGCAAAGAGATGCAATGCTCTTGTAAGGCCTTCAACAAGCCTTAAGTATAAAACGCATGCATGCGATCTTGCGCGCGACAGCGACAAGTGACGTGACGGAGATGGCTGTCGCGTTCGCTCGTCGCCTACAAGTCGTACCACACGTGAGCGATGACTTTGAGCGCTGTCTCCCCGGTGTTGCTGGTATGAGGGCAGCAAATACGCGCCGTAACTGGTGTGACGCATGCTGTATTAGTTTAACTTGATGCGTTTACTGTAAAGAGCACCATAAATATTTCTTAAGGTCTTGCACTAGGTTCTTATCTTTGTGCGTATCAAAATTGAGTCATTGCTTGTTCCGTGTGACAATCGGTTGTACTTGACTGATGTACATCCTGTTCTGGCTTCGCGCTATTGGCTAGTCGCTCCGGGCGACGAATTGTGGATTTCCAGAACCGAGCGATCAGTTTGCGCGACGGCTTGTTACGTCGCTCAAAGCCATCGCCCGTCGCCGTCGCGCACACAATCGCTCTCATGCGGTTTGGGCTTGGGTAAAAATGCTAGCATGTAGCGCCATTCTTTTTATATAAAGCACAGCCACATGACACAAATCAGTAACAACATATAAATCTAAAATCTTGTCAACTTTCAATTGCCATACCTTTCCTTTGGTGCTCTTCTTGCCCTTTTCTAAGGACAATACAGGCTTCCTGAGCCTTTTCGACGTGTGCAGCACCATTTCTTCAGTTTCAGCGTTGAATTTAACAAAGCATTACAAAGCTGACACTGCCGACAGGCAGCAATGTTAGGTGATAAACATTCAAGTGTCATAATAACAAATCAGGCCAGAATATCAGTTACTCTGGTCTCCCCCTGGCATTACTCTCGTTTCATCCTTTCATGAATGCAAAGCATTTGCAAGCGTGGCTCTCACGTCCACTACACGACAGATACCCGTTCATGCAGTAGACAGGTTCTCATGTGGCATATGTCATTCCATCAGACTAAATATGGCGGCACTGAACATTTACGCCCAAAATTGTGTCCAAAACCAAAATTCTGCTGATAACTGCCAAAAGCACACATTTGCGCCGATGGCTCCTCCTGCGAAGCAGCGTCTACCTTGAGCGTCCGCGGCAGTGCGTGCTGCACCCCCTCGCCATTTCATAACGCCGACCCTTCCACACATGTCGCAGACTGCCCGAGACTCTTATCAAAGGAGATACGTCTCGAGCAGCCAGGCATAAACCCCAAAGTCACGCTACGAGATTGCGTCGGCCATATGCTTACTGCACAATGAGCGGGATAAAGCACATGCCGGTGAAGATTAAATTGTTCGAAATGTTAGTCTTATAAACATTTAAGTTGCGCTTATTAACGAATGAGTGGAACTTACCAGCCATGTGCAGCACTCCGTCGCATCGCCGTTCCACCACACGTCGTAGGGGACAATTGGATCGAAATCCACGACATTCGCTGGGTTAAAGTTTTGCACTGCGGTGTGCCTGACAACCGCAGTGGTCATGTCCACTTCATATTCAACGAATACAAGCATCTCGAGCTTAACACCGTGCAACGCAATCGTTCTCGCTAAGATGACAGCTGTGGCTATGACCGTGGACTCTATGGATGCGGATTGGTATGCGACTTCGACCGGACCACTGCATCACCCAAACCAAACCAAAACAGAAAAGAAAAATACTACTAAAGCAATGCCGTACAACAGTAGTGGGTGGAAGCATGGAGGAAGGAAAAAAAACTTTTTTTTAAGTTTTTTCCTTCCTCCATGGGTGGAAGGCACAAAGTTGTACAGTTGTATAGAAGCTTAATGATAAAAAATGTTGAGAACTGCATTAGGCTTAAGCATTCTTAAAATGACATCCCAACTCGTGAGAGTAATTATGACTTTGACATCGATCGTTTGTGTGTTTTGTATATGTGGTCAATGAACACGATTGTTGGCGTTCATTCATTTTCCCACCGCGTCCATGTAGAGGGGCATGATCAGATTTCTCTGAGCGCAATAAAAAATTTTCAGCGCACGCAAACTCGCACAACACAGACACAGATGCACATGCGCGCGGGCTGCGATTTTGTAGCGATTCCGTCTCCGATGATATTCCTTTTCGCACTTTTCGCGCTTTCCCTTAAGAAAATATGAGATGAGTTTCACGTGAAGGTCTGATGACTTTTGACATTACAGCCAAATGAGTCTCTGATGTGTTTCTTCGGAAATATTCTGATGTATTCCTAATGTCATTCTAAAACATATTAGCCACCGTCGTTCTGATGCATACTTGATGAGTGTTTTTCTTGTGAGCATGAAATGTCTTCCTAATGCGTGCTCCAAAGCAGTTTTCGTGTGACCGTGTCATGTCTTCCTAATGAGCCTCTGCTGAGTTTACACATTAGATTGCTGGCATTCATAGAATTCCTAAAACAAAATTAGCCACCACATGTGGCAACATTTTCTGATGTGTCTTTCGTGCTTGATATACATATATCAAGCTAAGGTGCAGCACTTTTTCCAACATGTACGTGGGCTCGTACATATGCTGCACATTAGACATTTCTCAACGAAAAAAAGTTGATAAAAACATTTATTGGGCATATGCCACGCTTCCTTAAAGAGAGAAGGAGGTTAAATGTAAGGAACACATAGTATCTGTCTGGTTACGGATGTGGTATTTTCCTTTCATTTAGTCTCCCTGCTAGTCTTTGAGGAGAGGCTGTTTTTGAGGTGGAGGGTCGTCGTCTTGAAGCGAGTGCACGTGTACCCTGCATGGTGAAAGGACAGAAAATTAACAACACTTGGTAATGAACCACAGGAATACACACTGTATCAGTTGCTGCGGAGCGGTTTGGAGATGATAGTTGTGCCAGAAGTTTATGCGATGCTGGTTCAAAGTCGTTGAGGAACCGCCGTGTAGCCTTTGGGTGTAGCAGTAGCTACAGTATGCCCAAATTTCTCTTGGCTGTACAAACATGCAATGCCATGCAATGACAATCCGCTGTGGGCTGTATGTTTTGTGAACTACTCTGGCGGTATTGGTTTCCACTTGACAAAGAGCAGCTTTGTCTGTGGATTGCTAGCGGGAACTGGAACATATTCTCTATGATCACTTGGCGTGGAAACAAGCATAGGTGTGCTGGTGTACGGGCAACCCAATGCAACCCCGAGACATTTAAGAGCCAGCCATTATAGAATATTTGCATGAGCTACCGGCATAGTTCTCATGCATTTCATATCCACTATGCC
Organism: Dermacentor silvarum; assembly: GCF_013339745.2. NCBI lineage: Eukaryota > Metazoa > Arthropoda > Arachnida > Ixodida > Ixodidae > Dermacentor > Dermacentor silvarum. The sequence continues at coordinate 25,508,996 of NC_051155.1, forward strand.
ATGCCTATTTTTTGGCCTATGTCCACTATGTCCCACCGATGTTGGTGCTCTCCTAGGCACATGTTGAGGCACCGGCCAGTCTGCCCCATGTAAATCTTACCAAATATACACATGATCAAAGGAATAGACCACACAACCCCTGACGGATACAAGACAAGTTTGGTGGTATCTTTAACTAAGCAAGCCTCCCTTGCCTGGGTGTCTTTCTCAATTCGCTTGTGGACTGATATGCACATATATAACCAGAAAGAAATAATGTAGACAGGATATGAACGACAGTGCGTAAGTGAATTGTGAAAGGCGAGCCGGCAAGCGAGACTTGCTTGGTTAAAGATACCACTAAATTTGTCCAGTGTGTGTCCGAGGCAGTGTATTGTACTCCTTTCACATGTGGTCAAATGCACATAGTGCAGACTGGCTGATGCCAAAATATGTACTTAAGATATCAATCATATTTAACTCAAAAGACCAGTATGCTCATCCATCTTGGCCGTGCATTGCAGCAATAGGACTGCTGGTCAGATTACGATCGTCACCTATTTTTCACCTACAGTAGAAAATTGACACATAAAATCAGTGAGGCATACCGCATAAATAAAAAGACTTGTGAGCCAGCCCCATTAGTAATGGTCTCCCTTCTCTCACAGTATAAATTTTGTTCTGAAAAGTTACATGAACTGACCGGCAAACTCAAAAGGACACTACAAATTTCACCTAGTGGACATGGCTGGTTCTCATAAAATGCACAAATACAGGGATGGGTATCTGTTCGCATACTGTAGTAATAGTTGGCACAAGTTAGCTTCGACATTGCTGCCATACTTCAACTGTCACAAGGCTACACCTTCACATTTCATTTCAAGAAATTTAAGCTCATCATATGTGTATTTTCCAGTGGCAGTTAATCTGAGAACAAGACAGAAATTATTGTAAATAGCAATGTTAAAGTAACAATGGTAAGCAAAGGTAAGCACACTGCGCACTTACACCTTTGACATATTTGGCACACTACCGTTCGAATTATAACATGCACAGAAACTGCACATGCGTGTAGCATAAACAGAGAAAAAACACAGAAATAAAAGCTACAGCATAAGGAACAGTTTCAAAACAATAAAATCAAAATAAGAAGTGTAATATACTGTGTGCAAAGCAAAAATAAAATTGAACTTGCAGCCAAGTGATTGAAGCGAGAAAAAAATGCTAAACATCAGGACATGTTAGGTTTAGTTTTATGTAGAACACGATAATGTGTGCATAATATTATGAACACAAATAAGCAGCAAGTTGAATAAAGTTGCATAAATATTTAGCCTATTTAGTAAGCTGAGTTGAGTAATATGTCAATAAGCTTATACACAAATCGTACCAAGATCGTACTTTCTGGTACATGTACTATCGGCCAAGAAAGTAAACGGACCACGGCACCGGTGGCCGGAGCGGCTGCCTGGCCACAACGGGGCGCTGCTGTCTCGCTCCGCGCGCTTTGGTCGAGAGTGCCGTGGGTGGCGTTAAGCTTCACCCTCACTCTCGCGCTGTGTCTTGTCACGCTTGATAAAATGTCTAGTGCGTCGTCCGGTTGCTCTGCTGCTGGCGGTCGCGATGAAAGGGACTGTGCATAGCCGGTATTAAACACGTGGCGCGGTCGTGCAGTAGCCGACGGCCGCAGGGAGGTGTTCAAAGTGCACGTCAAGCTTCGCTGGTGCGCAAAACACGTGACACTATCTGACGTCGCTGCACGAAGTTGGGACGGCAAGATCTTGAATGCATCTCTTGGTCGTCAGCACGTCCCCATCTGCTGGTTTTAAATTACGTGTCCTTGTATTCTGGCTTCGTCTTGTCGTAGAGAAACCTGTAATCGCGTACAGTTTCCTGTAATCTCCCTATTGGAATCTACTTAACGATGTAGCGAGCGCGCACGGAGAAAGCCACGGAGCGAAAAGCGGACGGCGCCGTCGCTGCGGGAGGCAAGCCGGGGGCAAGCCGACCTAGTTACGGCTACCATTCCTGCGTTGGTTTGCGGCAGCCGGAGAACGTCGCAAAAATGGATCCTGCATCCATTCACTGCACGGCAAGGAAACCTTGACGTGCGCGAGCACAACTACCCGCGCACGTCAGTCTGAGAACATCAAACGGTGCACGGCAAGTCACTACGCCGCTAACGTGAACGTGCCTTTATCCCGCAGGCGTGAAAGAGCGCGCGTCAGCCGCCGCGGCGGCGCCTTACGCAATGTTGCGTAAACTCAAGCAGCAAGGGACGTAGGCGACAGACACTAGTATGGAAGGTTAGGTCAATATAGGCAAAAAAAAACAAGAAGAAAATAACAGAGCCGGTCTTTGTTCTTTCACAGCGCCGGGGTTTGATTCCCTGCGGCCGTCGGCTACTGCGCGCGACAGCGCCATGTGTTGAATACCGGCTATGCACGGTCCCTTTCATCGCGACCGCCAGCGGCAAAGCAACCATACGACGCACTAGGCATTTTATCAAGCGTGAAAGGACACCGCGCGAGAGTGAGGGAGAAGCTGAACGTCACCCACGGCACTCTCGACCCTAGCGCGCGGAGCGAGACAGCAGCGCCCCGTTGTGGCCAGGCAGCCGCTCCGGCCACCGGTGCCGTGGTCCGTTTACTTTCTTGGCCGATAGTACACTTCATACATACCTGACATGACATCCAGATTACACGCCGTGCTGCTGTAGCCATGGCTGCGGGATCCCTGCATTTCCCTGCCATTATGTGGACACTGCTAGAGGGTCACGGTCTCACCACTGCAAAATGAGTTCGGTATTAACTTATAGCATTGATTGGCATAATAAAACTGTGAACACATGTAAGGTGCACATAAAAACAGTCACGAAAACATGTCTGCACTAGTGCAGGGTGGCAACGGAGCACAAGGTCTAGTCACTGAAGAATGTCCTGATAATAGGGACCCCTTCATCAAAGTAAAAATTTAAACACGCACGCAGCAGCACATACAAGAAATGTTTGTTTACATACTAGAGTTTGCTTTCATGACTTAGTTTAAACAACTTTCCACTGCCATGTTTAGTTACGTCAAAGTTATGGCAACACCCCTTGTTTTGAAAAGAACGCTGTACTAGTAGCAAGCCGTGACTGCCTACATTTTCGTTTTCTCCTCAAACTGCTCGTAAACCGAAAACCTGGTAAGCAGAGATTATTTACAACGTCGAACAGTTTATAAGCGAAAAAACGTATTTGCAGTAAGAATCGGTGAAGACAGATGAGTCATTATTATGCAACTTCAGCAGAAAAGCGGAAGCGCGCGCACAGGTGAACACGATTATTTCCGAACGTAATCTTTCTCCCCTCCTCCCCATGGGAAGAGAACTCTTATCAGGATATTCAATTTCGCATCAAAGCAATAAATTTGCGTAACTAAATTCTGACAAACAGCGCGCAGCATGCACAAGCACATGTTTCACTGTTGTCACAGAAGTTTTATTTCCTATGTTCGCAAGGCATGCTATGCACACACCAGGAGCACACAACACACGTGTACTTAGCAAGCACAACTGCCTACCTTTTCAATGGTACGACGCTCTCCAAGTTGCCGGTGCTGCGTCGACATTACTTCCATCATAGATGTCGCTGGGCAGCGGACGAGCTGAGGCACGCAAACAATACGCATTATTTCTTTTCGACCTCCACCCAACTTTCCACGACAACCAGACAAAGGCCACGGCATAAAAATCGTTGGTCCACATTTACCTGGCGCGCCACGCATACGGCGAGTTTGCAGCGAGACACAAAGTATCTTCTGGCACTTTTGTGCACGCTAACTACGCCCTGTTTCATTACAGCAAACATAAAAACACACGATCAAGCAACACATCGTAAGCAGCACATTTGCAGCTCGCACAGACGACCGCCATCTTGAAGACGGATGGATGGATGGATGGATGGATGGATGAGGCTGAACCCTTTAAACCGGGCGGTGGCATACGCCACCTAGCCATGACTATTAACATATTTTGTACTTTGTGGTGGGTGAAATTTCACCCCTGCCTTGATTTTATCCACCAATCAGATAACCTCTGTTTGTTTATTTCTACCCGCTTAAAGTCTATTTTGCCTTCACTGTCCCTAAACCCCAATGCTTTGAAAAAATCAGCCCCGTTGCCTTGCACTGTAGGGTTAAGCCCTTTACAGAAAAGTATGAGGTGTTCAACCGTCTCCTCTTCTTCTCCACACGCACAGCACAACGTGTCTATACCTTGGTACTTGACTCGGTACATCTTAGTCCGCAATACTCCCGTCCTGGCTTCAAACAACAAAGAGCTTCCCCTAGAATTATCGTAGATATTTTCTTTGGCAATTTCTTGCTTGAAAGTTCGGTATGTTCCCAGTGCTGATTTCGTCTGCATCCCTGTTTTCCACAGACCCCTCTCTGTTTCCTTAACCTTTTTCTTAACCGCTGTTTCCTGGTTTGCACCCTTACTGCAGTCCAAATATTTGATTGTCAGTTTTCTGGTCAGCTTCCTCCATTTTGTATCAACATTCCTCATGTACAAATAACTGAAAACTCTCCTTGCCCACCGCTTTTCTGCCATTTCTCTCAATCGCTCCTCAAATTCTATCTTGCTGCTGGCTTCCCTGCCCTCGAATGACGTCCATCCCATGTCACCCTGTACCCCCTGATTTGGTGTATTTCCGTGTGCTCCCAGAGCCAGTCTACCTACCCCTCGCTGCTTAACTTCCAACCTTGCTCGAACCTCTGATCTCATGCACAGGACCGCATTGCCGAAAGTCAAACTAGGGACCATCACCCCTTTCCAAATCCCTCTCACCACTTCGTACCTATTGTAATTCCACAGTGCCCTATTTTTCATCACAGCTGCATTTCTGCTACCTTTAGCCGTCACATATTTTTCATGTTCCGTTAGGTACTCAGCCCCATTGTTTATCGGTGAAGACAGATGAGTCATTATTATGCAACAGATGAGTCATTATTATTCAAGTCATTATTATGCAGACTGAGGAAAACAACAGTGCCACCTGCATACTTGTGAGGTTGTTGTGGCCTCCGTGATGCCAACAATAATAACCAGTGAACTCACGTTTTGTGCCTTGTTACGCCCAGCTACCTATATATGTTGCGAGGCAAAACAAACCACCGAAGAGTCCACATTTTACGCAATAGTTTATCGTAGAAAGAAATTCTATGACGTATTTTTAATTTTGGATTGCTTCCGCCGTCTGCAGCTAGCAAAAGCATGGCCTTAGAGATCGGGTTATGTTATCCTTTGAAAGCTGTCGCCCCAGCAGCTAGCAAAAGCATGGCCTTAGAGATCTGGTTATGTTATCCTTTGAAAGCTTTCGCCCCAGCAGCTAGTAAAAGCATGGCCTTAGAGATCTGGTTATGTTATCCTTTGAAAGCTGTCGCTGGGGCGTGAGATGAATGATTGTGACTGCCTGCTCCGTCACTTCGTTTTAGATGACTTCCTGCTGTCGTTATCAGCTGTAGGCTCAGAAATTGGCGAAACGATCTCTGCAGTGTGCCGCGATCGTGGTTTTCGCATAAACCCTAGAACTGGTTTTAAATCAACATTTTTGGTAAACTATGTAACACTGCGATTGGCCTGTGAATTGCGCTCCATATGATAGACTATTATTCTGTATTATTAGCCCCCCCCCCGCGCCAAAAAATATAGCAGAGCCCTTCCACTATGTGAAGATCGCAGACCAGCGAGGCTGTTGGTTTTACTTCATTATATTTAAAATCTTTATTACTTTGGTGCTTATGTTTGGTTGGAAAGACACAACACATAACTTCGTTGCATCGCCGCGCACCGTATTCTGTATGTGCGAGTGAAAGCGCGTTTAGGCGACTAGATTCGCAGCACCTCGCACCATCGGCCTCAGCACTTTGGGCCGCTGCGCGTATCGGCTTCTCGTCGCTTTCGCATCCATTCGCGCTGTAGAGTGCGGCGGCGCGCCTTCGAGGAGCGCCGCCGAGTGAGCGACACTCGGCGGCGCTCGGAGTGAGCGACACGGGCCTTACCCATACCGAGTCCAAGGGGCAACTGATGAAGTCGCTAGGGAAATGGCTATGTCACGAGAGAATGAGACACAGCTACTGGTTGGTAAGACTATTGCGTTTTATGACTGACGTTTCGACACGCATCGTCATAGACTAGCGTTTGGGCAACAGCGTTCATCGCGCCGGCGCATTGTTTTTGTCTCTCTGGGTCCCACGTGTGACAAGGGTAATTCAAGGGCGCGTTACAGGTCCCCAGACGAGCCCACAGAGGTTGGCGCCATTGAGCTTGGACCCTTTCTGCACTATCGCCAGGATCGGCCCACATGACAGGCGTATGTGCCATTGCGCTTGGACCCCTTTTGCACTACCTCCAGGATCGGCCCACTTGTCTTTTGTCAACATTTCGGAGATTTTTTTTCCTAGATCCTAACCAAGGACAGCCTCGCTGTATAAAATAAAAAAATAAGAAAAAAATAAAAGTTGGTGTCATACACATTTTTATGTCATGTGCTTTGACATCAGCAATGACAAAAAAAAGCTGTGTACTCCTCTCATGAGAAATCCTAATACGCATTGCCATTTCAGTCTCTGATGTACTTGTGATGCTAAACAACATTAGACGATGCATTTCTGATGCCTGTCTGATGGCACATTAGAAACGCATAACGTCCTAATCAGAAACTCATGGTTCATTTTCATAAGGGTTGTCAGGGGTCAGAGCGACGACCCGCCCGCGTTATCAAAGCGATCAAGGCCGCGATTTTGTATCAAGGCACTTTGACTTATTCTATTCTAGTCTTATCATCCACCGCTCACGGCCGGCTGATCCCGTTCATAATGCGAGCGGACCGTCGCTCCAACCACTGACAAAGCGCGATAAGCGCGTAAAGGCATTATTACATTAAAGGCATCGCTACAAAATACCGGCCTAGCCGGCCATGAGCGGTGGATGATAAGAGGGGCATATGATCGAGCGGAAGGCATCGCTACAAAATCGTGGCCCTGCAGTAATCAAAAGGAGTTTTGGAAGTGAGCGTTTGCGTTGTAACTTCTCTGCCTGGGCATGCACGTTAGGTTCATCGCTCTGTCATGCATTGTCAAGCAGCTGACCGCGTCTATTAGCCCGGAAAAAAATATATATATATACGAAGGCCAAGAGCGCGCATCCAATGCGGCTTACAGAAAAAAAAGACATACTTTTCATGCCGCAGCAATACAGCACACGCATCGTTAACGTAGGAGCTGATCAATTACATAAATGCACATGGATATTATTATGCAAAATGACACCGCCGAAACAAGGAAACCTTAAACAGCTTGTGTCTGTTTAGAAACGGTGATCATGCATACAAACTAATTAGCAAAAGACTGCATGCACATTTCTGCTCGAGTAATAAATGAAGAGGAATTACAAGCTTAATTTTAATTGCACCGAAGCTGCGTGCGACACATTGGTCACTGAAATACAGTTCATATATAAGCACAAGGTTTCTCAACAACCAGAATCATACAAAAGTAATTGTTCTAGTAGCAACAGGTGCACTCCAAGCAGAGCATTTTAGCGGGGATTAATTGGCCGCGGTGGGGCAGAACTCAGCATAGCAAGTTAGTGGTGGCTGGATATTTCTTTAATAGTTTCTTTATTTACTAGTTGTAACAACGTACCATTATTTCTTATTATATTGGAGTACAGTTGCCGCGACACCACACGCCTCAAGAACACGGAAGCGGCAATGGGGACACCAAAACCACAACCCAGACTGGTCCATGGGTTGGGGCTCGCCGAGGCCCCTACTTACGGACCTACTTGCTTCCAACTTTGATCCCCCCGCTGCCCCTTGGGTGCCCTAGAGATGCTGCGCTGCCTGTTTTATATATTGTGAGGTGTTCTCCTAAGGCCTCCATATACCATTTACATATGTGCCCTCTTGGAGCAGTACTTGTAAAAAAATCCAGTCTATTGTTGCGGCGACAACAGCACCTCGCAACGAAAAAAGCTGCCCACGACTTCTGCAACGCCACTCAGATCCTTGCCCAGTAATTATAGCATAGCTCTGACGCGGTTTACTGAACGTGTAGATCGTGCCTGCCGCTTTTAGGAATGTGCTGCCACACGAAATTATGGTAGCATTGCCACTAAATATGCAATGACATCGATCATGGTTGACTCTATGGTAGGATCAGTTCACAACGCACAAAAATTCATCTAGCCATTTTCTTGTCTGGCATGTGTGTGTGCTTCTTAATTGATGAGCAAGCATGAGTGAAATTAAGATATAGTATCGTTCTCTATTTCAGTATCCGAAAACCATCTTCTCCGCTGTTGTGTTTCTCTAGCTTGTTTAGATCGCATCTTGTGCTAGCAAAATAAGACTTACAAAGAAACAGAAACACAAAGCACATTTCCCTTTTGCCATGCCATAAGCAAAAACATTTAATCAATCAATAAATCAATCAATCGTACATGCATACATTCCTTGTTTCTTGATATGTATGCTTCCGCACTCCATGTCAGTTTTCTAAATCCTTTATTTATAAGGTTATTTAAAATGAACAACTTATCAGTTCGTCATTTTTCAGTTTGAAGAGATTTTTTTAAAAGCTTCTTGCTTATTCAGTTGCTTATTCTTATGCTTTCACGGCTTTCAGCAACTTTACAAGCTTTCACGGCAACTGATGTACAATAACATCCTTGCGTATGAGGCATTTGGCTGTAATCACGCCAAACAAATAAATTAGAACATTTTTTTTCGCATTTTTAGTGACATAATAACCTTTATAATCTAACCCGTTATAATTAAACATTGGCCTAGCATTATGTGATTTCGTCAGTAATACCGTGATTCTGATCACTAACGCGAGGCGAAGCCAAGCTTACTAAAGCTTACTAAAAGCTTGCAGTTAACGTAATCGCGACTAGGTATTGCTTACATCTTTATATTAATATAGTCCATATAGTCACATTGGACTGCCCCGCAGTGTTCGCCCCAGTGAAAAATTTTGGCTGCGAACGTCGCAATGTCCCAAAATCAGAGGAAGCATTATAAGCAGTACCTGCAGCCGGACTCGAACGTTCAAGTGCCACAGCAAACTTGAGAGTACATGCTGAAAAGACCAAGGTCATCCACTGCTGCAAGTCAGGTACGTGTCAGTATTTCATACTGCGAATAACAAATGCAGCTACAAGTCTTACTGCGTGAGGGGCAAACTATGACGCGTCAGAGCCGCCGGTGTGCTTCCCGAGCCAAGAAACGCGTTGTCTTGAGTGCTGCCTCGCGTATCAATCGGTCATGACGCGGAGAAAGCGGGAATTGTTTCGTGCTAGCACTCGATCGTGACGCGCACGTTTCTTCCGAGTGCAGTTACAACCAACGTTGCTTGCAACCAAGGATCACTAGGGTTGCAATGTGGGCTTTTTGGTAACGCATCTTGGAGGGTTTATGGTAACGCGATTTATTTTGGAAGGACGTGCCATAAAATTAATTGAACCATTCACGTGTAACAGCAACGATCTTAGCCTGGAGCAATAAACCGTACAGGATCTACCATTGTAAGAGGGAACAATCGAGCATGTGACCAATGCTCCATGAAGTGCCATCTGCTGGTGCCTGGAACCCGCTTGGTGCAGAAAGCTACTGGTGCTCTGCGCTCCGTGTGTCGTCTGCTACTACCAATCACTGGGTGGTGTAATCGCAGACAATGCATGGAGCGTACTGCCTCAGCAGCACTCTGTGCCTATGCCGAGCGGCCGCCAGCAGATGGAACTTTACAGAACAACAGCCACACGCGTGCATGTTCCCTCTAATAGTGGTACCTAAGCTGACCTACGTCCTTGTGTCAACGCTGATTCTATGTACAAGGCAGGGTATTTGCAAAAGGACACAGCCGGAGGTGGCTAATGGCAGAATAATAGCCTACTCCCAAGGGAGCGCATTTTTCAGGGTCCTGTTCATTACCCGAGACAGAGTTGGTAAACCTGCACCTTCCTGCACCATTGTGAAGTTAGCACGTGGGACATACACTGTCGCACCCATAATTCAATTCAATATATATAGAGCAACACAGTCCTTTTTTGCGCTACATCTTATTCAGTGAACTGGCTTTGCGCAAGAGTGGTAATCTCACCGTTTCTTTCCTATGCCCTATGTATGTTTCTTGTGAATGTGACACTTGTTTTGTCGTTGGTATCCCTAGAAGATAAAATTTCTTATTTGTTTGCTCTTTCAGATGAACCTGGAAAACCTGAACAGCCCTTCCACGAATGTCAGTAGTGTTGAATCGAGCGAGAATGAAGCTGATAATCTTAGGCACATCAACTCCAACCTTGCTTGAGAAATGTATGCTTGTGCAAGCACGAGTGCACATGTCAGCGACGTAGAAGACACTAACCAAGCTGCAAGTGAAATAGGCACTGCGTATGAAGGTACAGTGAACTGCAGTTGCGATGAATTCAGTTCTGCCTTTGAGTTGAGTGATGATGGTTCGGAAGTGGATGGATGAAGGGCACAAGGGTGATGCAGATAGTGAACCAGAGAATGGTGCTGAAGAAAGTGAGCATGCAGTACATGTACTTCACAAAGCTCTCGGAGGAGTACCTTCCAAACCAGAAAACAACAAAGGCACAGGCTATGCTACTCATACTGGCATATGTTGTTACTTCAGGTCTTATGTGGGCACAACTACAAGGACTTCTTACTTTAATAAATGCTCTGTTTGGGGAGAAAGTTGTGCCATGCACTACATATGCTGTGAGGAGGCTGTGAAAAAACAGAAAAGCACTGAGGATCCATCTATACTGCCAGACCTGTCATCAATATCTGGGAAAATACAATGAGGCCAAAGACGAAGACACCATCAATTGTGCTTCTTGTGGCAGTGAGAAACTGCAACATTTAAATATTACTGCAAGTTTTTTTCCCGATATTTAACATTAAGCAGCAGCTTCTGGTACTGCTAAAACAGGTTGGCAGTACATTGTTTTTTTATTTGCAGAAGATTGCATCTGCTCCTCATGTGTCAGGTGTTTTTGCTGACATCACGGATGGCATTCTCTACCAGTGTTAGAAAGCAGAGGAACATGACATGGAGCGACATCACTTTGACCATGAACACATATGGAGCACTTGTGTTTGATGCGAGCAAAAACTCCATATGGCCAATTCAAGTGATGTATAATGAACTTCCAGTTTAACTCTGGGGCAAAATGTGCTAGCTTCAGGTATGTGGTATTCAAATGCTCTCCCTGAAGCAGTTTGCGGAAGAGATCAACAGTGCTTGAAAGCTGGTGTGGTCACACAGTGAAAGAACTGTTCAATCAGCAGTGCACGTTGTTGTCTGTTGTGTTGACTCCCCAGCAAGAGCAGCTATCCTAAACAGGAAGCAGTATAACGGGTACTTTGGATGCAGCTAATGCTTGGGGCAAGGTATCCTTATAGATGGTAAGTGAGCTCAAACAGCATTTTGCCATTAATTGCAATGGCTATTGTCAAGTCTATAAGAGAAGGAATGTGGGCTCTTTGGTTATGCATCCTGGTATTATTTGAATGTGATGTCACACTATAGCACAGGCTGTCAAAAAAGCTTTATGTGTCATGTTTCTCTGATCCGTGTTTTAGTGTATGTGCTGCAGATTTGAAGAATACCAAATAACTTGTCAAACCTATTTACTGGATTTTACATACACAGGAAAGTTTGTAGTGATTAACAATTAAAGCTATCCACTTACTGCTTTTTGTTTTAATTGTTTGGTGCATCAGCAGTTTTGGTTGAACAAGCCTGATGTATTTTTATATTGACTGCATACTTTCCACACTATTTCATGATGCAATATTATGTCATCACTTTCAGTGGCCTGCCATTTAATTGTTTTAACATTTGTTGCAAAACTGACAAAACATGTAATACCTAATGATATCGTGTTTGGCTTTGGCAGACATCTAGCCAATGCCAAACACGAGCCTATAGCTGAGCTGCTGTCTGCAGCTCAGCTATAGGCTGCAGACAGCAGCCTATGATCATAGTTAAGTGGTGTGGCTGGATGTAACGACTCAGATTTGTGCAAAAAGTGCCCCTAGCTAGCAGCTGATACTGTAGAAGAAGCGCAGAATTAGCTTTTGCACTTTCCAGTTTGGCTGACTGCTGTATTTCCGAATCTAGGAAACAGCAATACAAAGCTGAAAACCAGCAAAACTATTTGAAGCACTATTAATTATTGCGCATCACTTTTAGTGCAATTTTTTCTATCGCTGAAAAACTTGCAAGAAAAGATTCTGCTGTGTGGTGGGAAGGGAAAAAATGGAAACAGTGATTTTAGTGTCGCCATGAGGTGAGTGATATTGATAAAGACGTATGAATTCAGGATACAGTACACACAGCAGCTGCATTGCACTAACTTGTTTTCCATTCTTCTTGGAATTTGACAGTTTGCATTTCTTTTACCATTCAGATGTGTGGTTTCTAAGTAGCATTTGGCCCAAGGCACAGATGCTGAGCTCTTAGTTGCTCGTCTAACAAAAACTGCATGGCAATGCCACTATAGACCTTGCGTGCACCATATTATATAGGACTGTACCCATCACAAAGCTCAAATAACCTGACTAGGACTGTCCAAGACGTGCGGTATTTGTGAGCCATGCGAAAAAACCTTAACAACACCACTTGCACTGGAGTGATTGTGTTTGTTGAAAATTCAAATTATTTTAATAAATGCTCACGGGCCACTCGAAACATTACAGTGCACTGATGTTGACATTGTAATTCACACCTCAGTTGAGTGTAGTTCAGGATGTCGTGCAACTGTAAGTTTCAAAGAAACTTGTCAGAATCACAGATGGAAAAAAATAGCAAGCGTTCACTTCCTTGCATAAAAATGCATAATGTGGTTAAATCAATCATATTTTACTTCAACGGTAGATATACTTCTAGAAAATCTAGCAAAATAGGCTGTGATAAAATGCTGCTCATGCTGGTTGTTTTGTGGCATATATGCGCAAGCAAAAAATATGTGTCCTTCGTTTCTAGCTGGTATCTGAAATTTCTCTTTCGTTGCCCTTTTTGCCGCGGTAAAAGATGAACCCGGGGAATGTTAGCAATATTTTGCATGGCTCATGCAAACTGCAGGTATTGGACAGTCCTAGGCAGGTTCATTCTCTTTGTGGTGGGTGCAGTCTTGCAACACGGCGCCTTTTCCCCACTTGTGCTGTGCTGTCGAGAGATGCCATCAATTTTGCATGAGGGCCATCTGTGAAATGTTTGACTACTGGAAGTGTTTTAAAATCTTGCATATTTTCACTGCAGTGTCCATCTGAACATTCTAAATGCAGATATCATTCTAATGCTTAGTACAATTGATACTTTGCCTGCAGGCACAATGAAGTACCCTTTCAACAGCCAGAATGCACCAGACAGGACACACAGTGGTGGGCTCAAAGGAATGGTTCAAGCAGCTCAGCTTAAGGAACCTGTTTGTGGCATCAAGGAACCATCAACTCTTATCAAGTTGCAAGGCCTTGATCTTGTTTGAGGGCTGCCACCTGACTATATGCATTGTGTTTGGGAAGGCATGACAAAGAAAGTGACTGAATTGCGGCTATCATGTACTGGTTCTTCGTGGTACATAGGCAGGCACTTGAAGTTTAATTGTGGATGCAAGATTGCGTTCAGTAAGGCCACCCATAATTTTGTCAAGGTCGGGCCAGCCCTTGTCAGATCGGTCATATTGGAAGGCTGCTGAATGGCGCTCTCTGCTTTTATTTTAGTATTGTCTGTCATGATGCATACTTCCTCGAGCATACATGGCACATTTTGTGCTACTTACACAAGGAGTCTTTTTTTGTTGAAAGATATTGTCACAGAAGCTCAAATCTGTGCCGCTGAAAAGTTGCTCTTAGCATTTGTTCAGCAGACTGCAAAGCTGTACGGAGAAAGTGCAATGACATTTAGCATGCATTAGTTGTTGCATCTTTCAAAGTGCACACAGATGTTTTATCCCTCTTTGGGGTACCTCAACATTTCCATTTGAAGATGGCATTGGTAAGGCACTCCAGCTTGTAACAGCTGCCAAGCATGTGCCTGTTCAAATTGCTGAACAGTGCATCATGCACCAGGCCCACCGGACTGCTTCAGCACAAGTGGAACTTTCGTCTTGTCTGTTGTCTGCAAAGAAAGAGCTGGAGCACACGTATAAGAGGTGCTTTCAAACATGTGCTCTTGGACAAGCACGACCAATTCATGATATTCCACAAAATGTGAAAAGGCTTTTCGTATCATGATTTGGTACCCTCACAAAAATGTGCAAGTGTTTGAGGTGCCAGGTTGGCCCGATTGTCTTCACAGTTCTGAGTAGTCTGTTCCAAGAAAAACTTGCTCTTCCTATGTAAAAATGTCTGATGGTATGTACTGTTATATCTTAGCCATTTATGTTGTTTCGGGTACTATGTACTTTCACTGCCAGCAGCTGCTCACTGCACCCGGTGCATTTGATGTGCCGCCGTCATCCGCCTCCATCCGAGAACCACGTCTTGTATTGTGTTGGCGACATAACCTTGCAGTGTGTTTTCTTAAATGTTGGCAACGTATCATATTTGTGTGAGTTACTTAATAAGGTGGAAAACAACTAATCGGATTTTGAATGTTTATTTCATATTTCAAGATTGCAGGTACAATTGACTCTGGAAAGTGAGTTATAGAGTCAATATTAAGGTAGAATAGTTGTGTTTATGAATTCCGAATTGTGTCATCCGTCGAACTGTAGCAGGCTGCTATAATTGAACCGTATGTACTTTCTTCAATATATAGGCTTGTAACTGAAAAATTATGATCCATTTTTCTGGGGCAACTGCTTTATGTCTGAGCGAAGTGCATGGCTATCACCAAAAGTGTTGCAGTGGACTGAAGCTCAAACTCATTCATCAAGTCACGAAGACTAATGCATCAGTTGATCTAATTCTGTTGTTGAGCGCATGAGAGGTGCTCAAGTCAAGCTTGGACTTTTTATTTTTTAGGATTATGAAACATGTTTACATGCATGGAAGCGATATCATTTTTCGTGGTAATCCCTTTTCATTTTGGCAGTACAAGGATGCCAGCAGCATAGAAAGATTTCTTTTATGTTGCAGCCATGCATGGACGGCCTACTGTATTTCATTATCCTAGTGGCAGAAAGAAATGAGTCTTGGAGTGAATTAGGGCTTTTATAGCAAATGCTACAGCACCTCTCATCCAAGATTATTTGTAAAGTGCCCATTGTGTGGTGCACTGTATGTGCACACATATTTTCCTGGATGAAGAGAACCCCCATGGTATTTAAGCAGGGCCGTTTCTTCCTAAGTGCACTATCTACACGTTGGAGAACCTCACAGCTGTACTTGCTCACTACTCGTGTACTTGCTCAGCTAGTCTCGCTACTAGGGAGGAAATCAAAATGATGCTACATCTATCCACGCAAAAATTAACCCATGACCATGAGTTCACCTGCCGACTGAGTTGCTCGAAACTTCTTGTGTTGGGAAGCTTCCATATGTGTTCATTGTTTAGGCAAGTGTAACTTTTATAAATTATTCACCCACATCTTGTCATAGATGATGACCTGGCAAATAAACCTGTCACAAAACCTTTCTGTCACAACATTCTTCAAGCTTTATGCTAGTTTGCAGTCTACTGTGCCAATCAAAGACTGCCAGTTGTCTTGAAATCCAGTATGCACTGACATTGCGGAACATCAGGTGTTTGTGAATGATAGTATTCAGTGTCCCTTAAGAGAGATACATCTGTTCCCCAGTTGAAGCATCAGTTGTTGGTTTTCAAGGATTTGACACTTCACAGATCCTCACAGGATTCTTGGAACTTGACTCGGGTTGGGGTCGCTTCCCGTTTCTGCTGCTCTGGTGAAACTTCCTCCAGCTGAGGAGCAGTGGTGCGTTGCTTGTACACACTTCCCTCCCTTCTAGGATGGAGTCGCGGTAGTGATTTCGAGGGCGTCATTCCCACTGTGGTCATGACGCTGCAGTCGTGTTCCGCTCTGTGTCCACAATTGCAGGATAAGGGACAGTACCGCGATGTCTAGCTTAGTCACTGGTGTTCCAGCTTCCTGAGAGGCTCCAGTGTTCCTGAGCGGCTTCCAATGACGTGGGGTTATCTGCTCGTATCCCAAATGTACATGGGAGTGGCACGCTGCTCATGATTAGCGTACAGCTTTTATCCTATATCGCTCAATCTTCTATGTTGTGTCTCAAAGTGCTGGGCTTGATTTGATCGCAATGTTGCCGTACTAACTTCTTAGGACCTTTAATGAGCCGCAATCTGTGCCCTAGCTTTCTCAAAACTTTTCCCTCCGTCCAGATAGGGTTCCCTCCGAAGTTTCAAAAGAAAACTGCTTGTCCGACAGTGAGTGCTCTCTACACTGTGTCCCTGTGGCAGTTTGTATAGGTTTTGTTCTTGCTTTGGGCTGAATGTGCAGCTGGTGTTTGACCGCGGTGTGAAAGGAACAGTGTGAAAGGGTTAAGTGGCCTTAGCTCTTGCTTTATGTCTACTGGTTGTTCTACTCATTGGTTGCTAACCACGTGCCACTTGTGCTCTCGGCCTTGGCAAAGACAGCATAGCTTTGTTGCATTGGTGGACAAAAGCAGCTGCTTGAAAAAAAATTCAGGATGCCTTTTGTCAGTTTTGCTGCTTTTGTGGTATGAAAGTTTAATAGGCCATGACTGGATACTGTGTAAATGACAGTGAGGGAGAATATTAAAAAATAAATATTAAGAAAATAGTACTGCTTCATTTTTGTAACATGCATTTGTGAGCCTCGACTTGCTTAGAGCATGCATGGCAGAAAACCAAGAGGGTTGACTCCAATTGGAAGCGTTTGTAGTCTTAGAAAGGGGACTGTAGCAGCGATCCAAATTCACTTCTGTTAGTCAGTTATTTTAATGTTCGCTTCCTGTATACTACGCATTTTTTTCGGTTTGTTTTTTCATGGTGCCGTCAACTGTGTCTTGCACACTAGCACAAAGGGAACTTTTACTGCAAGTATGTATGGTTGTGATACTAAGTCATGCAAGTCTTAGCACTGTGCTTCACTTGGTGGCTATTGTGCACAGTGCTAGGAAGTGACATTGTCATTTTACAAGCACTTTTTTCCTATGCATTTGCTTTTGTGCAATGTGGTCAATCTTTTTCATGTCTGTAATCAACGAGGAACATGTATGGCATAAATCTATGCTGTTCCAGCAGCAAACATTTGGGCAGTGTTGTGTGATACTTCCTACAGCTGCTTCTACGTGTTGCAGTCTTTTACATTGAGACCCTGGTGTAATTAACCTATGATGCACCAATAAAGTGATTGATTTATTATATCACAAAAAATGAAATTAAATTTGTATTCATTCTTACAAGAGGGGGAATATCCATACACAAAAAAGATATGTGTAAAATAGCTTGAATGCGCTGCCACCGTACACGCAGAGTGGGCACGACAGCTACGCACGAAGTCAAAGTTAAGCATAATACAATCTCCCTGCGGTGATCAACTTGCACCGAACGAAACATTTATACGCTTCCGATAACATCGAGCGCGCATACGATCAGCTGTTTTATACCCGTGCCACACGGGCAAAGTAAAGTGCACTTTGAGCGAGTGCACTTCGCGGCTAGTGTCATTTGCAGGCTGCCACACGGGAACGCTTAGTGACACTCACTGCAGAGTGCACTCGCCGGCGAGTGTGTTCGGCGAACTCACTTCGCGGTGGCGAAGTGTGTACCCTCGTTAGCAATGCTTAGAAGATACATAAAGTGATATTGGAAGAAGAGTTAGGAGCAATTTTAATAGCATTGTTTTAAATTTCTAACGTTCCAAGATAATAAAATGCGCCACACCACGAAAAAAATACAAGAACAGCAAAAGAACTACTCTCGCTCTCGGGCTGTTCACGACCACGCCGGATAATGACTGCGCAGTTGTTTGGCGGATGGAATCGTTTTGCCTGTTGCTGGTCAAGTTGCTGTCGTTGCCACCGCTTATAAAGGTGGATTGTAAATGTTGTTTTTAACTATAATAAACTGTTTTCGTGCACACATCTTTATATTAGTAAACATATGCTTTCCCGTCCGACTCCCGGTTGCCATGAACATCAATTTGAAAGAACACTTCTCTTTCTCGTGTAGCAGCACACCACCAAAGTGACACTCAGCGCGCTGAAGTGCACTCGCTCACAGTGCACTGTACTTTGCCCGTGTGGCACGGGTATTAGCTGAGTGTTTGCTGTCCGCCCCGCTCAGACCGGCATATGCAAGCAAATGCCACACAACCGCTTAGCGGGGACGATATAATTGCGCTTGCGCACGACGCTCATACCGGCAGCGCAACGAAGACCGCATCCCTCGCTCCGCTACAAAGCCGACTGAGCGGAGCGTGACAGTGTGTCCAAGGTAAAATTGGCGTGTCTACTTGGCCTCTTCGTCGTTTTGCAGCCGAGTTGATAGCGCGTCGCTCGCGTCTCGGCATGACGCGATTATCAAATGCGAAATCTAGGCAGTTCCCTGCAGTATCTCAGAGCGTGAAGTCTCATAGCGGCGCGGAGCGTAAGCAGCGCTCTTTACCGGTGCTCGCATATAGTTGCCGCGCGCGTAGCTCACATCTTCTGAAATACGCCGGCATGCAGGCCAACTGAGAAGGCAACTTTGGTGATATGCGCATGCACCCGTAGACTCGCTCTTGTCTTCACGCAGCTCACACGCGTGGACGACTGTTTTCAGCGTTTACAAATAATGCCGGAGCCATGCAGAAGAGAGGGCTTCCTTGGCAACTCAACGCGACGTCTTTCCTTCTTCATTGATGGCTCACCATACCAATCTACTTGCATCGATCTTTCATGAAGATACACTTTATCGAATACCTCTGGTTTGGTGTCGCCTTGTGCCTTCATAAATGCGTGCATTAGCTAATATGCGTCGACGCCGCGACGCATTTCGCAGTGCCCATCTAATCGCGGGCGCCATATTGGCGCTCCGTCGTTAGTGTCGATCTGCCAGTCAATCGTGCACACAGCATTGCTATCGGTGTTGTAAGGCAGCAAACAGGCTTGCTGTCGTTGCAAACAGCATTGCTGTCGATGTCGGAAGGCAGCAAACAGGAATGCTGTCGTTGCAAACAGCATTGTTGTCGGTGTCGGACGGCAGCAAACAGGCATGCTGTCGTTGCAAACAGGCATGCTGTCGTTGCAAACAGCATTGCTGTCGGTGTCGGAAGGCTGCAAACAGACATGCTGTCGTTGCAAACAGCATTGCTGTCGGTGTCGGAAGGCAGCAAACAGGAATTTTGTCGTTGCAAACAAGAATCTTGTCGTTGCCGACAAGAATGCTGTCGTTCCTACAAGAACGCTTTGACGGATTTTTTGACTGGGGTGGCAGCGCATTCAAGCTATTTTACACAAATCTTTTTGCGTATGGATATTCCCCCTCTTGTAAGAATGAATACAAATTTAATTTCATTTTTTATCAATTATTCAATCAATCACTTTATTGTTGCATCATAAGTTACTTAACCAGGGTCTCAAAGTACAACACTGCAACATGTAGAAGCAGCTGTAGAAGGCATCACACAACACTGCCCAAATGTTTGCTGCTGGAACAGCATATATTTACACCATACATGTTCCTCGTTCATTACAGACATGAAAACGTTTGACCACATTGCACAAAAGTGAATGCATAGGAAAAAAGTGCGTGTAAAATGACAATGTCATTTCCTAGCACTATGCACAATAGACAACAAGTGAAGCACAGTGCTAATACTGGCATGACTTAGTATAACAACCATTCATATTTGCAGTAAAAAAAGTTCCCTTTGTGCTAGTGTGTAAGACACAGTTGACGGCACCATGAAAAAACAAACAGACAAAATGCGTATTATACAGGAAGCGAACATTAAAATAACTGACTAATAGAAGTGAATTTGAATCGCTGCTACAGTCCCCTTTCTAACACTACAAACGCTTCTAATAGGAGTCAACCCTCTTGGTTTTCTGCCATGCATGCTCCAAGGAAGTCGAGGCTCACAAATGGATGTTAAGAATCAGGCAGTACTATTTTCTTAATGTTTAGTTTCAATATTCTCCCTCACTGTCATTTACACAGCAACTAGTCATGGCCTATTAAACTTTCATACCACAACAGCAGCAAAACTGACAAAAGGCATCTTGAATTTTGTTTCAAGCAGCTGCTTTTGTCCACGAATGCAACAAAGCTATGCTGTTTTTGCCAAGGCTGAGAGCACAAATGGCACGTGGTTAGCAACCAATGACTAGACCAAGCAGTGGACATAAAGCAAGAGCTGAGGCCACTTAACCCTTTCACACCGTTCTTTTCACACCGCGGTCAAACGCCAGCTGCACATTCAACCCAAAGCAGGAATAAAACCCATACAAACTGCAACAGGGACGCAGTGTAGAGAGCACGCACTGTCGGACAAGCAGTTTCCTTTTAAAACTTAGGAGGGAACCCTATCTGGACGGAGCGAACAGTTTTGAAAAAGCTAGGGCACAGATTGTGGCTCAATAAATGTCCTAACAGGCTAGTACGACAACATTGCGATCAGATCAAGCCCAGCACTTTGAGACACCACATAGAAGATTCAGCGATATACAGCGCACAGCGTACAGCTAAGATTCAGCGTACAACTGTACGCTAACCATGAGCAGCACGCCACTCCCATCTACATTTGGGATACGAGCCGATAACCCCACGTCATTGGAAGCCACTCAGGTCAGGAACACTGGAGCCTCTCAGGAAGCTGTAACACCAGTGACTAAGCTAGACATCGCGGTACTGTCCCTTATCCTGCAATTGTGGATACAGAGCGGAACACGACTGCAGCGTCAGGACCACAGCGGGAATGACGCCCTCTAAATCACTACGGCGGCTCCATCCAATAAGGGAGGGAAGTGTGTACAAGCAACGCACCATTGCTCCTCAGCTGGAGGAAGTCTCACCAGTGAGGCAGAAATGGGAAGCGACCCCAGCCCGAGTGAAGTTCCAAGAATCCTGTGAGGACATGTGAAGTGAAGTGAAGTGTCAAATCCTCGAAAACCGCCAAGTGATGCTTCAACTGTGGAACAGATGTATCTCTCTTAAGGAACACTGAATACTATCATTCACAAACACCCGATGTTCCGCAATGACAGTGCACACTGGATTTCAAGACAACTGGCAATCTTTGATTGGCACAGTAGACTGCAAACCAGCATAAAGCTTGAAGACTGTTGTAGCCGGTAAGGTTTTGTGACATGTTTCTTTGCCAGGTCATCACCTATGACAAGATGTGGGTGAATCATTTATAAACGTTATACTTGCCTAAACAATGAACACATATGGAAGCTTCCCTACACAAGAAGTTTCGAGCAACTCAGACGGATGGTGATGGGTTTTTGCGCGGATAGATGCAGCATCATTTTGATTTCCTCCCTAGTAGTGAGACTAGCTGATCAAGTACACTAGTTTTTGAGCAAGTACAGCTGTGAGGTTCACCAGCGTGTACACAGTGCACTTAGGAAGAAACGGCCCTGCTTAAATATCAAGGGGGTGTCTTCATCCAGGAAAATATGTGTGCACATACAGTGCACCACACAATGGGCATATTACAAATATTCTTGGATGAGAGGTGCTACCGCATCTGCCATAAAAGCCCAACTTCACTCCAAGACTCATTTCTTTGGGCCACTAGGATAGCGAAATACAGTAGGCCGTCCATGCATGGCTGCAACTTAAAGGAAATCTTTCTACGGTGCTGGCATCTTTGTACTGCCAAAATGAAAAGGGATTACCTCGAAAAATGAGATCACTTTCATGCACGTAAACATGTTTCATAATACTAAAAAATAAAACGTCCAAGCTTGACTTGAGCACCTCTCATGCGATCAACAACAGAATTAGATCAACTGATGCATTAGTCTTTGTGACTTGATGAATGAGTTTGAGGTTCAGACCACTGCAACACTTTTGGTTATAGCCATGCACTTCGCTCAGACATGAAGCAGTTGCCCCGGTAATATGGATGATAATTTTTCAGTTACAAGCCTACATTTTGAAGAAAGTAAATACGGTTAAAATTGTAGCAGCCTGCTACAGTTCGACAGATGACACAATTCGGAATTCATAAATACAACTACTCTACCTTAATACTGACTCTGTAACTCACTTTCCAGAGTCAATTGTACCTGCAATCTTGAAATATGAAATAAACAATCAAATTCCGATTAGTTCTTTTCCACCTTAATAGGTAACTCACACAAATATGATACGTTACCAACATTTAAGAAAACACACTGCAATGTTATCCCCGCAGGGGCGTCTGCGTGAGCAGGCGTTTGGTGAGTTGCGACACCACGTACCCGAGCACATGGGGGTTGGACCCTCCCGCGTGTAGCCGTGCGCGGCTTAGCCGTGTCTGGGGAAAAGGGGATCCTGGGGGTTGAGCCGATGCCGGGTGTTCGGACCTTTAAGGCCCCCCGGCTGAGGCAACACACCTCTTTGGCCTCTGCTTCACATAGACGGCACCCCCGGACTGACCCACCCGGGGGAAATCGGTGGTCGCCTTTTCCTGTCCCCCTCTCCGATCTTTTTCTTCTCTATTTTTCTGTCCTCCCTGTCCTGTCACCTCTTCTCTTCTGTTACTTCCACATTTTTCATAGGCGGCTTGGGTTAACCTTGTGTAGGTGCCCTCTCTTGGGTTTTTATATAAGGTTATAGCAGCAATGTACGGCTGGCGCCTGCAGCCTTACACGTGAAGTGCTGTAGCGTCCCCTTGTTGGACTCCGTGGTGGGTGGCTGCCATTGCTGCCGAACAACACAAAATTGTTATGGGAACGCCCGCTTTTCCTCGACTTCTTGATCGTCTCCCTCAGAAGAGGGGACGCACCGATGAGTTTCTCAATTTGTTCACCCGGCCTAAAGACATCTTCCCCCGATATCAAGTAGTACATAGTGAGAGAACGGAAAGACTAGCAAGAACCATATCCCCATTTGTAGTTGCGAAAACCTTGACGAACACGCTAGGCCCTGGCTATAAAGTCACCAAAATGCCAAGTGGGGACCTTCTGCTTGAGCTACGTGATAAGGAACAACACAACAGACTCGGCAAGCTTGTGACTTTTGGTGATGTCCCAGTTACTGTTTCACCGCATCGCTCCATGAACACAGTACGCGGGGTAGTATCCGAAGCAGACCTCATCGACCTATCTGAAACCGAGTTGTTGGAAGGTTGGAAGGAGCAACACGTCATAAATGTGCAGCGCATCGTTATGAGACGGGACAACAAAGAAATTCCCACGAAACACCTGATACTTACCTTTGAATTAAGCGTCTTGCCAGAAAGCATCGAAACAGGCTACACAAAAATAGCAGTAAGACCATATATCCCAAATCCTAGACGATGCTACCAATGCCAAAGATTCGGCCATGGCTCGCAGAGCTGCCGTGGTCGACTCACCTGTGCCAAGTGTGGAGTACAAGGCCATGCCTCAGACAATTGCGAGGCTACACCTCACTGCGTAAATTGCGATGGTGACCATCCAGCGTACTCCCGGTCTTGCCCAAGCTGGAAAAAAGAGAAAGAAATTCTAACACTGAAAGTCCGTGAAAACATATCGTTCAGGGAAGCACGCAAAAGGTGCTCACCATTCCACACGACCACTTACGCTGATGCGGCGCGTCAAGGGGCAGCGTCGCAGCGGCTACTGCCACCAGCCCAGCCCGCGCGCAGCGAGCTGTCGCTTGTGGCTCCTGCCCCCAGGGTGGAAGTAGCTAAGTCTACTCCACCTAACCAGCAAACAGGCCCGGTTACCCTAGGGTTGCCGGCACCACAACAGCCCTCGGTGGCAGCCTGCGCTACGCGAAGCGAACCCGCAGGGCCACCAGCAGCTCCCACGGTGGGTGCAGTCAAGGCTGCCTCACCCTCTCCGGCCATTGCTGGCTGTGGTAACACCCGGCGCAGCTCAGGCCCAAAGGCAGCCCCATCGACCTCCGGGCTGGTGGGCACAAATGTCTCGTCCTTCGCGGCGAGACTCTCTCGCGAAACTTCTCGCTCGCAAGAGCGCGTGTCCGGCGCCTCTCAAGAGGCAATGGACACTACACCCATCCCGACGGCGCACCAAGCGCCTAAGGAGCGGCGAGGCTCCCTCGACCGCTTCAGAAAGGACAAATCCCGCGTTACAGGGCCTGGAAAGGGCTCTGTAATCTAAGGCAATACTTCCGTTTTTAGTACACACAGCACCAATTTAATTTCATTATGGATACACAAATTATACAATGGAACGTCAGAGGCCTTCTTAGGAACCTCGATGATATCCAAGAACTTCTTTACCAACACAATCCAAAAGTGCTGTGTGTACAGGAAACGCACTTAAAATCAACACATACAAACTTTCTCCGACACTATGTTACGTTTCGTAAAGACCGTGACGATGCTATCGCATCATCAGGCGGTGTTGCCATTATAATTCACAAAAGCATAGCATGTCAACATTTGCAGCTACAAACGCCCCTCGAAGCAGTGGCAGTTCGACTTGTTCTTCTGAACAAACTCATCACCATTTGCTCGCTTTACATTCCCCCACATTACCACTTACACAAACATGAATTTCAGTCCCTTATAGACGAATTGCCAGAACCTTATCTTGTTCTTGGCGATTTCAATGCGCACAGCAGTCTGTGGGGCGACTCTCGTATCGATGCGCGAGGTCGTCTTGTTGAAGAATTTCTTTTCTCGTCTGGTGCGTGCCTCCTGAATAAGAAGGAACCTACATTTTACTGTATTGCAAACGGAACCTTTTCTTCTATTGACCTTAGCATAGCTTCCCCGTGTCTATTTCCTGAACTTGAATGGGAAGTTACCAAAAATCCTTACGGGAGCGATCACTTCCCGATATTACTGAGAACAACCACAGAAAATAAGTCTCCACCACAAGCCCCTCGATGGAAGGTTGATACAGCAGATTGGGAGAAATTTCGAACTCTTACTAGCAATATCTCCTGGGCTGACATGTCTTCGTTAGGAATTGATGCTGCTGTAGAGTATTTCACTGCCTTCATAATTGATGCCGCTTCTAAATGCATATCCGAAATAAGTGGTGTGGCATGCAAACGCCGTGTCCCATGGTGGAACGACGAATGTAGGAACGCTCGTAGGAAACAGAACAAAGCGTGGGGGTTGCTACGTGATTCACCGACTGCGGAGAATCTTATCAACTTTAAGAAGATAAAGTCACAAGGCAGGAGAACGCGCCGACAGGCCAGAAGAGAGAGTTGGCAGAAGTTTTTATCAGGTATACACTCGTATACAGATGAGGCCAAAGTATGGAACAGGGTTAACAAGGTGAGAGGACGACAAACATATTCACTCCCTTTGGTAAATACACAGGGCGACAGCTTGGAAGACCAAGCGAACCACCTGGGTGCACATTTTGAACATGTGTCGAGTTCATCGCACTATTCTCCGGAATTCACAAAATACAAAGCAGCAATAGAAAAACTAAAACTAGACCGAAAGAGCAGCGGGAACGAGCCATATAATTTACCTTTCTCTTTAGCAGAGCTTCATGCATCACTCGCCTGTTGCAACCAATCTGCCCCAGGCTCTGACCGCATATTATATGAAATGTTGAAGAACCTACCCTCTGAAACGAAAGAAAACCCTTGTCTGTCTGTATAACTCTATATGGACCTCCGGCGAGATCCCCTCTGCCTGGAAAGAGGCCATAGTGATCCCTATCCTGAAGCAGGGGAAGGATCCATCCTCTGTATCGAGTTATCGGCCCATAGCGCTAACAAGCTGTCTCTGTAAAGTCTTCGAAAAAATGATAAACCGTCGCCTATTACATTTCCTAGAATCAAACAGACTGCTTGATCCATACCAGTGTGGTTTTCGCGAGCGTCGATCCACCACTGACCACTTGATACGTATTGAGGCGCAGATACGCGAAGCTTTTGTTCACAAACAGTTCTTCTTGTCTGTATTTTTAGACATAGAAAAGGCCTACGACACCACATGGCGGTTTGGCATACTGAGAGACCTCTCCCACTTTGGTATACGTGGTAATATGTTAAATGTGATTGAGAGTTATCTGCTGAATCGCACATTCCGTGTTCGAGTTGGCAATGTTTTATCACGACCTTTTGTGCAGGAAACTGGTGTACCCCAAGGAGGCGTGCTCAGTTGCACACTCTTTATCGTTAAAATGAACACGCTTCGTGCTTCTTTACCACCAGCTATCTTTTATTCCATCTACGTGGACGACGTACAGATAGGCTTCAAGTCCTGTAACCTCGCAGTGTGCGAGAGACAGGTACAGCAGGGGCTCAACAAAGTGTCTAAGTGGGCAGAGGAAAACGGGTTCAAAGTAAACCCCCACAAAAGTTCTTGTGTTCTTTTCACCAGGAAGAAAGGTCTTGTTGCAGATCCAACTATCGAAATGTATGGACAACAAATACCTGTGAACAAAGAACACAAATTTTTAGGCATCATACTTGACTCTAAGCTTACTTTCATTAACCACATAAAACATCTAAAGGCGAAATGCCTAAAAACAATGAACTTACTGAAAATTTTATCTCACACATCCTGGGGCACCGACAGGAAGTGTTTAATGAACCTTCACAAGAGTCTCATTCGGTCACGATTGGACTATGGTGCCGTAGTATATCACTCTGCCGCCCCGAGTGCGCTAAAAATGCTAGACCCCGTCCACCATCTAGGTATCCGCCTGGCCACTGGCGCATTCAGAACAAGCCCCGTCGAAAGTTTATACGTAGAATCCAATGAGTGGTCACTCCATTTCCAGAGAACATACATCAGCGTCACCTATTTTCTCAAAGTACACTCCGATCGTGAACATCCTTGTTCTGCAACCCTTAATGATTTGAAGTGTGCAACGCTTTTCTATAATCGACCCTCTATGAGGCGGCCTTTCTCACTGCGTGTAAGAGAACTTAGCGAAGAGATGGATGTCCCACTTCTAGAACATCGCCTAATGCCTCCAGCTAAGCTGTCACCGCCCTGGGAGTGGCAGGTGATAGAATGTGATCTATCCTTTGTAGAGGTCACAAAGCATGCTCCCGACCTCGAAATTGCAATGCATTTCCGCGAACTTCAATCGAAGTACTCGTGCTCGGAATTCTATACCGACGCATCCAAGTCCCATGCTGGCGTATCTTACGCCGCGGTTGGCCCCTCTTTTTCAAAATCCGACGTATTAAACCCCTAACAAGCATTTTCACCGCAGAAGCTTATGCAGTACTGTCTGCGGTGAAGCATATAGAGAAATTGAAACTACAAAAGTCAATAATATTCACAGACTCGTTGAGTCTTGTAAAAGCGCTAACATCTTTACAAAAGCATAAGAATCCTGTTGTTATCGAGCTTTACTCACTCTTGTGTAACATTTACCAATCTCGTAGACATGTAATAATATGCTGGGTGCCTGGCCATAGAGGCATCGAGGGCAATGTGCTAGCAGACCAGTTGGCCACATCAACTACATCGCAAGCTATTAATCCTGCCGCTGCTATTTCCTCCACAGATCTGAAGCCTTTTTTGCGAAGGAAACTGCGAGGCCACTGGCAGCGTCTGTGGGACGCTGAAACAACTAATAAGCTCCACTTGATTAAGCCACAGTTAGGTTTCTGGCCCTGTACAACTAAAACACGACGAACTGATGTCCTATTCTGTCGTCTCAGAATAGGACACACATATGGTACTCACAATTTTCTATTGAATGGAAATGATCCTCCAACATGTGGTAGATGTGGCGACAGGCTCACCGTCCTCCACGTCCTCTTGGAGTGTCGGGAAGCCGAAAGAGAAAGAAAGAAACATTTTCCTCTCGCATATCGCTATTGTGTCCCCCTGCATCCCGCTATGTTTCTCGGTAAAGAACCACTTTTTAGCACCAACGCAGTCCTTGCTTTCTTGAAAGATGTTGTGTTACATGTTATTAGTCCAATAAGTTCGTAGCGCATCCTCTCTCTAGAGGATGTTGCTGCGATAGTTTTTTAACTGCACATGCCTCCAGGCCCTTGTGTTTCAAGGGCTCTGTTTAGGCACTTGTGCTTCTGGCCAATTCTTGTATCTTAAATTTTTTGTAACTCGTATCATTTTTTCGCAATGCATTGTTCATGTCCATAGTACTCATAATCACTCATTGCCATAATCTTATTACTTATAGATTTTACGCACTTTACAGCGACTGATTTTAGGCCCCTTTACAGCCATGCCACATCTAATGTTCATATAATTCCCTATTCACCTACCACTAACAAGCCATTACCATCGTCTTGATACGAACTAATACTGTCATGGCGCTCTTTGGCCATACCTGGCCCTTGCGCCACTAAACTCCAACAATCATCAATCATCACACTGCAATGTTATGTCGCCAACACAATACAAGAAGTGGTTCTCAGATGGAGGCGGATTGCGACGGCACATCAAATGCACTGGGTGCAGTGAGGAGCTGCTGGCAGTGAAAGTACATAGTGCCCGAAACAACATAAATGGCTAAGATATAACAGTACATGCCATCGGACATTTTTACATAGAAAGAGCACGTTTTTCTTGAAACAGAGTACTCAGAACTGTGAAGACAATCGGGCCAACCTGGCACCTCAAATACTTGCACATTTGTGGGAGGGTAACAAATCGCGATACGAAAAGCCTTTTCAGATTTTGTGGAATACCATGAATTGGTCATGCTTGTCCAAGAGCACATGTTTGAAAGCACCTCTTATACGTGTGCTCCAGCTTTATACAATAGACAAGACTAAAGTTCCACTTGTGCTGAAGCAGTCCAATAGGCCTGGTACATGATGCACCGTTCAGAAACTTGAACGGGCACATGATTGGCAGCTGTTACATGCTGGAGTGCCTTACCAATGCGATCTTCAAATGGCAATGTTGAGGCATCCCAAAGAGGGATAAAACATCCCTGCTGACTTTGAAAGATGCAACAGCTGATCCATGCTAAATGTCATTGCACTTTTTCCGTACAGCTTTGCAGTCTGCTGAACAAATGCTAAGAGCAACTTTTCAGCGACACAAATTTGAGCTTCTGTGACCATATCTTTCAACAAAAAAAGACTACTTGTGTAAGTAGCACAAAATATGCCACGTGTGCTCGAGGAAGTATGCATCATGACAGACAATGAAATAAAAGCCGAGAGCGCCATTCAGCAGCCTTCCAATAATATGACCGATCTGACAAGGGCCGTCCCGACCTTGACAAAATTATGAGTGGCCTTACTGAACGTAATCTTGCATCCACAAGCTTCAAGTGCCTGCCTATGTACCATGAAGAACCAGTACATGATATCCGCAATTCAGTCACTTTCTTTGTAATGTCTTCCCAAACACAATGCATATCGTCAGGTGGCAGCCCCCAAACAAGATCAAGGCCTTGAAACTTGATAAAAGTTGATGGTCACTTGATGCCACAGACAGGCTCCTTAAGCTGAGCTGCTTGAACCATTCCTTTGAGCCCACCACTGTGAGTCCTGTCAGGTGCATTCTGGCGGTTGAAAGGGTACTTCATCGTGCCTGCAGGCAAATCATCAATTGTATTAAACGTCAGAATGATATCTGCATTTAAAATGTTCAGATGGACAGTGCAGTGAAAATATGCAAGATTTTAAAACACTTCCAATAGTCAAACGTTTCACAGATGGGCCTCATGCAAAATTGATGGCATCTCTCGACGGCACAGCGTAAGTGGGAAGAAGGCGCCATGTTGCAAGACTGTGCCCACCGCAAAGAGAAAAAACCTGCCTAGGACCGTCCAAGACCTGCAGTTTGCATGAGCAATGCAAAATATTCCTAACATTCCCCGGGTTCATTTTTTACAGCGACAAAAAGCGCAACGAAAGAGATATTTTAGATACCAGCTGGAAACGAAGGATAAATATTTTTTATGCGCATATATGCCACAAAACAACCAACATGAGCAGCATTTTATCAGAGCCTATTTTGCCAGATGTTCTAGAAGTATAGTTACTATTGAAGCAAAATATAATTGATTTAACTACATTATGCATTTTTATGCAAGGAAGTGAACACTTCCTATTTTTTGCCATTTGTGATTGTGACAAGTTTCCTTGAAACTTACAGTTGCACGACATCCTGAACTACACTTAATTGAGGTGTGAATTACCATGTCAACATCAGTGTTCTGTCATGTTTCGAGTGGCCCTTGAGCATTGAATAAAATAATTTCAATTGTCAACAAACACAATCACTCCAGTGCAAGTGCTGTTGTTAAGGCTATTTCGCATGGCTCACGAATACCGCACGTCCTGGACGGCCCTAGTCAGGTTCTTTCAGCTTTGTGACGGGTACAGTCCTATAATATGATGCACGTATTTTGCGTAAGGTCTATAGCGGCATTGCCATGCAGTTTCTTTTAGATGAGCAACTAAGAGGTCAGCTTCTGTGCCTTCGGCCAAATGCTACTTAGAAACCACACGTATGAATGGTAAAAAATGCTAACTGTCAAATTCCAAGAAGAATGGAAACAAGTTAGTGCAATGCAGCTGCTGTGTGTACTGTATCCTGAATTCGTACGTCTTTACGCTACTCGCCCTGGATGAGAAACATCACTCACCTCATGGCGACACTAAAATCACTGTTTCCATTTTTTTCGTTCCCACCATACAGCAGAAACGTTTCTTGGAAGTTTTTCAGCGATAGAAAAAGTACACTGAAAGTTCATGTGCGTGAGCTAAACTGCCATAATAATAGTGCTTCAAATAGTTTCGCTCGTTTTCAGCTTTGTATTGCTGTTTCCTAGATTCGGAAATACAGCAGTCGGCCAAACTGGAAAGTGCAAAAGCTAATTCTGCGCTTCTTCTACAGTATCAGCTGCTAGCTAGGGCCACTTTCTGCACAAATCTGTGTCGTTACATCCAGGCACACCACTTAACTGCCAATGCAAAACACGATATCATTAGGGTATTACATGTTTTGTCAGATTTGCAACAAATGTTAAAACAATTATTCGGCAGGCCAATGAAAGTGATGACATAATTGCATCATGAAATAGTGTACAAACTATGAAACTATGCAGTCAATATAAAAATACATCAGGCATGGTCAACCAAAGCTGCTGATGCACAAAAAAATCAAAACAAAAAGCAGTAAGTGGATAGCATTAATTGTTATTCACTACAAACTTTCCTGTGTATGTAAAATCCAGCAAATTGGTTTGACAAATTATTAGGTATAATTCAAATCTGCAGCGCATACACTAAAACATGGATGAGTGAAACATGAGACATAAAGGTTTTCTGACAGCCTGTGCTTTAATGTGTGCACATCACATTCAAAGAATACCAGGATGCATAAGCAAAGAGCCCACATTCCTTCTCTCATAGACTTGACAATAGCCATTACAATCAATGCAAAATGCTGTTTAACTGACCTCACTTACCATCTATAGTCATTCCTTGCTTCAAGCACCAGCTGCATCCAAAGTACCCTTTACACTACTTCCTGTTTAGGATAGCTGCTCTTGCTGGGGAGTGAACACAACAGACAACAACGTACACTGCTGACTGAACAGATCTTTCACTGTGTGACCACACCAGCTTTCAAACGCTGTTGATCTCTTCCGCAAACTGCTTCAGGGTGAACATTTGAATACAACACACCTGAAACTAGCACATTTTGCCACAGAGTTAAAACTGGAAGTTCATGAATCATCACTTGAATCGGCCATATGGAGTTTTTGCTCGCATCGAACACAGGTGCTCCATCTGTGTTCATGGTCAAAGTGATGTCGCTCTATGTCATGTTCCTCTACTTTCTAACACTGCGGTAGAGAATACCATCCGTGATGTCAGCAAAAAACATCTGACACATGAGGTGCAGATGCAATCTTCTGCAAATCAGAATGCAAGATACTGCCAACCTGTTTTAGCAGTGCCAGAAGCTGCTGCTTAATGTTAAATATCCGAAAAAAACTTGAAGTATTAATGTAATGTTGCAGCTTCTTCTCACTGCCGCAAGAAGCACAATTGATGGTGTCTTCGTCTTTGGCATCATTGTATTTTCCCACATATTGATGACAG
Source organism: Dermacentor silvarum (assembly GCF_013339745.2). Taxonomy (NCBI): domain Eukaryota; kingdom Metazoa; phylum Arthropoda; class Arachnida; order Ixodida; family Ixodidae; genus Dermacentor; species Dermacentor silvarum. Next base: position 25,541,096 of record NC_051155.1, read on the forward strand.
GCCTGGCAGTATAGATGGATCCTCAGTGCTTCTTTTCTGTTTTTCCACAGCTTCCTCACAGCACATGTAGCGCATGGCACAACTTTCTCCCCAAACAGAGCATTTAATAAAGTGAGAAGTCCTTGTAGTTGTGCCACGTAAGACCTGAAGTAACAACATATGCCAGTATGAGCAGCAGAGCCTGTGCCCTTGTTGTTTTCTGGTTTGGAAGGTACTCCTCCGAGAGCTTTGTGAAGTACATGTCAGAGACATCATCTTCAAGGGCGCCATGCTCACTTTCTTCAGCACCATTCTCTGGTTCACTGTCAGCTTCACCCTTGTGCTCTTCATCCACTTCCGAACCATCATCGCTCAACTCAAAGGCAGAACTGAATTCATCGCAACTGAAGTTCACTTTATCTTCATACGCAGTGCCTATTTCACTTGCAGCTTGGTTAGTGTCTTCTACGTCGCGGACATGTGCACTCGTGCTTGCACAAGCATACATTTCTGAAACATGGTTAGAGTTGATGTGCCTAGGATTCTCAGCTTCATTCTCACTCGATTCAACACTACCGACATTCGTGGAAGGGCTGTTCAGGTTTTCCAGGATCATCTGAAAGAGGAAACAAATAAGAAATCTTACCTTCAAGAGATACCAACGACAAAACAAGTGTCACATTCACAAGAAACATACATAGGCCATAGGAAGGAAACGGTTAGATTACCACTCTTGCGCAAAGCCAGTTCACTGAATAAGATGTAGCGCAAAAAAGGACTGTGTTGCTCTATATATATTGAATTGAATTATGGGTGCAACAGTGTATGTCCCACGTGCTAACTTCATAATGGTGCAGGAAGGTGCAGGTTTACCAACACTGTCTCGGGTAATGAACAGGACCCTAATAAAATGTGCTCCCTAGGGAGTCGGCTAATATTCTGCCATCAGCCACCTCCGGCTGTGTCCTCTTGCAAATACCCTGCCTTGTACATAGAAGAAGTGTTGGCACAAGGACGTAGGTCAGCTTAGGTACCACTATTAGAGGGAACACGCACGCGTGTGGCTGTTCTCCAAAGTGCCATGTGCTGGAACCCGCTCGGCACAGGCACAGAGTGCTGCTGAGGCAGTACGCTCCGTGCATTGTCTGCAAGTGTACCGCCCAGTGCTTGGTAGTAGCACACGAGACACGGAGCACAGATCGCCAGTGGCTTTCTGCACCAAGCGGGTGCCAGGCACCAGCAGATGGCACCTCATGAAGCATTGGTCACATGCTCGCTTGTTCCCGCTTACAATGGTCGATCCTGTACATTGCATTGTTCCAGGCTAAGATCGTTGCTGTTACAGACGAATGATTCAATGATTTTATGGTACGTCCTTCATTTGTGGGTCTTCATCATCCAAAGAAAGAGCCCACTATTTTACATCATCTTTATACCCACTGCTACTAATAATACCTAAGCAATAATCTTAGGACGCTGCAGAGATTCAAGTGTTGCATTTCTGTAGGACCCAGCTACCTGAGCACTTACCATCTTTACAGTCAGAGGAGGCACAACTACAAAGTGACCTTCATAGGACTGTACACTTTTGAACTGAACACTTCGCTTTACATTTTTCAGTTGTAAAATTATATTTTATAATACACAGCTTGCAAAAACTGCTTTTATCATGTTTGCTGCGGTGAGCTTTGTTTTGGTTCATCAATATTAAGTGAGTGAACTGAGTTACCCTGTATATTTACTGATATTGGGTTTATTCCAGAGTACAGCTTATAAATGCTGTACCAACCTTGTCAAGTGAACAGAGTATCACTAACTGCATGCTAAACACACATCCTTGCTGTCACACAAATCATCTAAGAAGCTGTCTAAACACCTTAAGCACACAACTCAGGCCACCCTCATTCTTTTTTTGATAAGGCGATGTTGAAGAACTGGAAATGTATTTCGCCTGACAGCTAGTGAACTGCTATCCTGCCAACTTTAGCAGCAATATCAAACAAATGACCTAATGCCGACCAACTTCTCTTGCAATGAGTGCATGGTCCTTAAACAAGACGTTTTAGGTACTAATGAGTAAATGAGTCTTGTATCAAGCCAGACCCTACTTAGAGTCTTACGCAAATGAGAAACAAATGATGTGTTATGTGTCAGAGTCTGTGTTACATAATTGAAGACAGGGTGTGCAAATGAAGCACTAGCTCTCAGAAATGGTGGCCAATTTGTCACAGCATTACAAAGTGGTGAAACTCCCAAACACAGCTCTTCATCATTTGGATCAAAGTTAAAAAGGCTCAAGAAAGACATAAGCCTTCTTCAGATGACATTTCAGTAAAAGCAGCACAGTTGATACAGACTGCAGAGGCCCAGATAAAAAAAACAATGGGACCCTCAGCATTACGGCAGGCACCAGATGTAATGCTGACAGCCTCTGTCCAGTGGCGTAGCCAGACCAGTGACCAGTGGTCTTTGACCAGTGGCGTAGCCAGAAATTTTGTTCGGGGGGGGGCTCAAGTTGCAGCGCGGCCACCTCCTTATAGAAGTTGTCGAGGGATCAAACACATGAACAATAACTGCATTACCATTGCCAATGCCATTGTATATTAGATGCTGCACACGAATTATTGAACGCTACGCACTGTCAAGACAAGTAAAATGTGTATTTTTTCATAAAAGAATATATTCGTATGTCCCAAAAATTGTGACAGAAATAACTGATATCATTAATGTTCCGCGTTTTTTTGTCTATTTAAATAAGTAAAGAAAATATCACGCGAACTTTAGAACCATATCAGTTCGAAACCAGCAAAGCAGTGCATGCAGCTGATAAGAAAAACGTAAAAGCCGTAAAATGAACAAGTTTAGGACAAATATGTTGATGAATCTTTGTAATTCAACAACCTTGTTTACGTTTTTCTACATATGCAACGGCCAGAGAAAAACCTCAATGACGCTGTCCTTCGTTGCAATGGATTTGCGCAGGAGCAGCTGTTACCGGTCGTATATTGTGAGTAATTGCACCGAAATCATAGTCGCAACAATGAGCACATATAAAAAGCAGAAGTTCTGCGAAATATACATTAGAAATGCGAAGATAGAATGGAATATACAAATGCGAAGATAAACGGCAAGAAAGTGTCGCTGGAAACCAAGTTCACTGCTTGTATACACAAAACCTAGGAACAAGATATTTAAATATACGTATAAGTCTGTCTATATACGTATATCAACCTCTCTATATGGCTTTCATAGATTATGAAAAGGCATTTGAATCAGTACAGATACCAGCAGTCATAGAGGCATTGCGTAATCAAGGAGTACAGTAGTCATACGTGAATATCTTAGCAAGCATCTACAAGGATTCCACAGCTACCTTGGTTCTCCACAAGAAAAGTAGAAAGTTACCTATCAAGAAAGGGGTCAGGCAAGGAGACACAATCTCTCCAATGCTATTCACTGCATGCTTAGAAGAAGTAGTTAAGCTCTTAGACTGTGAAGGCTTAGGAGTGAGGATCGATGGCGAATATCTCAGCAACCTTCGGTTTGCAGATGACATTGTCCTATTCAGCAACAATGGACACCAATTACAACAAATGATTGCGGACCTTAATCGAGAAAGTGTTAGAATTGGGTTGAAGATGAATATGCAGAAGACAAAGATAATGTTCAATAGCCTGGCAAGGGAACAAGAATTCAGGATCGCCAGTCAGCCTCTAGAGTCTGTACAGGAGTACGATTATCTAGGTCAATTACTCACAGGGGACTCTGATCACGAGAAAGAAATTTACAGAAGAATAAAATTGGGTTGGAGTGCATACGGCAGGTATTGCCAAATCATGACTGGGAGCTTACCATTGTCGTTGAAAAGAAAAGTGTACAATCATTGCATTCTACCGGTGATAACATATGTGGCAGAAACTTGGAGGTTAACAAAGAAGCTCGAGAACAAGTTAAGGACCGCACAAAGAGTGATGGAACGAAAAATTTTAGGACTAACGTTAAGAGACAGGAAGAGAGCGGTGTGGATCAGAGAACAAACGGGGATAGGCGATATACTATTTGACATTAAGAGGAAGAAATGGAGCTGGGCAGGCCATGGATAACCGGTGAACCATTAGGGTTACAGAATGGATACGAAGAGAAGGAAAGCGCAGTCGACGTCGGCAGAAAACCAGATGGGATGATGAAGTTAGGAAATTTATAGGCGCAACTTTGAATACGCTAGCGCAAGACAGGGGTAATTGGAGATCGCAGGGAGAGGCCTTCGTCCTACAGTGGACATAAAATATAGGCTGATGTTGATGATGAGAAGTCTGCAATAAATCTACGTATCTAAGGAAACGTCACTGTATATAATGCGTCAAACAAGACAAATAAACATGTTGGGCAGTCAGAGATAGTAAAGTTCACGCATACGAGAATAAAGACAGACGATCCAGGCAAGAACAAAACTATGATCGCAGAAATCGTGATACGCATTGGGCTATATGCTGCGGCCGCGACAGCACCATGTGGTGAATAATAGAAAAAGAATGCAGAAGTGAATACGAAAATGCGTATTTTAACTGCCTGCACAGCGGCAACAATTATTCTGCACCCAAAATTAAAGAAAGTATTGCTTTGTTTCAAAAAAGAAGTAAAGGCATGTAGCTAAATAGGAAAGAAAAGGACAAACGAAAGCCACAGGTGATGCGGCAAGTTGATTTACCCAACATCCCAGTGCGTTTTGGGGGAACGCCGCGTGGACCAGGCTTTGAATGAGCAAGGTCGGTCAAAATTGGTTATTGATGTCCTCGTAATTTATGTATTCGCATGATACTTTTTATCATGATTCTAACTGTTACAATAAACGGTGAAAATTTCTGTGGATTGAAAAGCTAATGAATAGTCATACGTTTTCATAATTACGAGCTTATATAGGAACGTGAAGGAACAGATATTTTTACATGCATTGATTTTTGCTGCTTCGTTATCTAAACGATAAATTTCACTTGGCGGGGAAGTTTAGCGAAGCGTTCAATAACTTTGGACACGTTGATAGCAACGTCTCTGTGGGCGTATAGAAGCGCCAGCACAACCATGCGTTCCTCAGACATTGTAGAGCGCAAGTAGTTTTTTTAGTAATCTCATGTTTGAAAATATCTCTGCGCTGGCAGTGACACTGGAAGGGCGACTAGATTCTGCACGAGTTTGTACACATGTTCATATAACCTGCAGTCTCAATGAAAGAGGGCATCTATTCGTGTGTTAAAACCTAAAAACACTTTTTTGATATCGTTGACATTCTTGTTTAGGTACCTTGCGCAAACAGTAAGCTGTTCGATTCCAGCAATATCCGTCGTTTCGTGAGCAAGTACGGTGAAGCAGCCTGCAGCATTCACTTTTGCGTCAAGGCTTTCTTTGATAATTTCACCACAAATTTCTATAATTAGTTTTTGTACATCTGGTTTATATACGAGGCATTACTGGGGTAACTTTCCAAATGGTTCTTCAGATATGTATTTCCACAATCAGCTCGCATGAAAAGAAGCGCTCTGGAAATACCAGCATTTTCAGCAGGGGCTTTGCTTAAATCGATAGGACTAGTGTCCCTATCGCCACGGAGAGCCAGAGCTTAACGCCCGCAGAAATGACTGGCTCAAATTTAATAGGCGGTTAACTTTCTTCTGTTTTCTCTTATTTTACTTTGCCTCCCCTGGTGCAGCTGATCGATCACATTGGGCGCATTTTCTGAAAATGTTTGGAGAAAATTAGCGGCTACCAGCTGACAGTCACGGTGATATTTAGTATTTTCGTGTGTGTGGAACCGTGGCCGCTGGATAAAAAAAAAGGTGATTTATCCAGCGGCCGTGGTGGAACATTGCGAGTGCGTGCTTCCATTTCAGGAACGGCTTGTACACGCGGGTTCGAGAGCGCGCATGTTAGCCCAAGTTTATAGGAACATTAAACCCATGAAGTTCCAGAATTAAAAATCGGAAGCACGGCTCTGGAAATGTCAGTGCACCTTTCGCGTCAAAAGTTTATGAGAACTTTATACCCATTAAGTTTCGGAATTTGTATCCATGCGCTCCGTAGATTCCGGAGCCGCTGTGAGAAGCGGCGACGCGCCCGCTCGCTATCAAAACGCCCTTGAAACTTTGTGCTCGGCTGGGCCTCCTTACGTTATGTGACTCCAGGGGCATAGGCGTTGCCACGAAATCCAGCCCAAGTTCGCAATTTTCGCGCCGAAATGTCTTTTCGAGCGTCAAAAAGACATTGTAGACAAAATCCAGAATGATTCCCGGCGTCGGTGGTTGCTTTGGTCGGCGGTGCATGACAGCACGACACGAAAACATTTCGAGGGGGGGAGGGGCTGAAGCCCCATCAGCCCCCCCCCCCCCCCCCCCGCCTGGCTACGCGCCTGCCTCTGACATGTCGAGAAGTGCTGCCAATGTAGCCAAGTATTGCGTTTTTGTAGAATCTCCCTTGCTGTCTATGTCACGTAGTTCCACAAGCGTTATCACACCCTTCCTGCACTGCAGCAACAAACACAGACGCCAAGGAGAAACGAATCAACATGACTGCCTATATGTAGCCAGCTATTGTTCCATGTGTCAAAAATTAACCCATGCAGATGCAGTATCCATGTGACCAAGTGGTGAGATCTGCACGCTGTTTCTCCTGCTCACAGTGAACAACAACGCTCCTTAATGAACCAGTACGTCTTTCACTGGTTTATTGAAATACAAGTGCCACAATGTGTGTACATGCTTCACCTCATAAAACTCTGTTTCAAGACTTTACAGACGCCTAATACTGCATGAGAACAAGTAAAAGAAAAAAAGATGCTGCCAGTAGATACATAAAACATTTACCACATGCAGCACAGCAGATGAAGATGTCTATGAATCAATTGATAAAATTCAAATACCGTTATCGAATGCTCAATGGATATTCATGTTTCACTGTCGCAAATAATTACACTGGCTCCAAACAAGTCAGTAAAATTCAACAAGTCAGTCAGTAATATTGCATAATAATTCTATATAAGTAATAACTGATTTAAAAAAAACATTTTGAACAAATTTGGAGGCTTGGGCAGTTGGTTATAAGTAGAAATTTAGAAACATTACAGTAGCTACACAATTATGGCATCTCTTGCACTTCGTTCAGTGAGAAAACTGTGATTGCTAAAGTAATGCGCGGCGTTAACCGTGACCTGGTCGAGAGATGTTGTAATCGAACCTCCTTGGTTGCATCTGGGAGGGTTTATGGTAGCACGATTTAAAAGACTGGACAAAAGAAGACACACAGAGACACACACGGCACTAACTTCCAAAATAAATCGCGTTACCATAACCCCTCCAAGATGCGTCACCAACAAGCCCACATTGCAACCCTCGTGATCCTTGGTTGCAAGCAACGTTGGTTGTAACTGCACTCGGAAGAAACGTGCGCGTCACGATCGAGTGCTAGCACGAAACAATTCCCGCTTTCTCCGCGTCGTGACCGATCAATACGCGAGGCAGCACTCAAGACTACGCGTTTCTTGGCTCGGGAAGGACACCGGCGGCTTTGACGCGTCATAGCTTGCCCCTCACGCAGTAAGACTCATAACTGCTTTTTGTTATTCGCAGTATGAAATACTGAAACTTACAATAATGACACGTACCTGACTTGCAGCAGTGGATGACCTTGGTCTTTTCAGAATGTACTCTCGAGTTTGCTGTGGCACTTGAACGTTCGAGTCTGGCTGCAGGTACTGCCTATAATGCTTCCGCTGATTTTGGGACATTGCGACGTTCGAAGCCTACATTTTTCGGTGGGGCGAACACCGCGAGGCAGTCCAATGTGACTATACGGACTATATAAATATAAAGGCGTAAGCAATACCTAGTTGCGATCACGTCAACTGCAAGCTTTTAGTAAGCTTGGCTTCGCCTAGCGTTAGTGGTCAGAATCACGGTATTACTGACGAAATCACACAATCCTAGGCTAATGTCAAATTATAACGGGTTAGAATATAAAGGTTATTATGTCACTAAAAATGCAAAAAAATGTTTTATTTTATTTGTTTGGCGTGATTACAGCCAAACGGCTCATACGCAAGCATGTTATTGTACATCGGTCGCCATGAAAGCTTGTAAAGTTGCTGAAAGCCATGAAAGCATTAAGAAAAATGACGAACTGATACGTTGTTCATTTTTAATAACCTGACAAATAAAGGATTTAGAAAACTGACGTGGAGTGCAGAGGCATACACATCAAGAAACAAGGAATGCATGCATATATGATTGATTGATTTATTTATTGAATAAATGTTTTGGCTTATGGGATGGCGAGAGGGAAACTGTGCTTTGTGTTTCTGTTTCTTCGTAAGTTTTATTTTGCTAGCACAAGATGCGATCTAAACCAGCTAGAGAAACACGACAGCGGAGAAGATGGTTTTCGAATATTGCAATGGAGAAAGATACTATATCTTAATTTTACTCATGCTTTCTCGTGAATTCAGAAGCACACACACATACCTGACAAGGAAATGGCTAGATGAATTTTTGTGCCTTGTGAACTGATCCTACCATAGAGTCAACCATGATCGATGTCATTGCATATTTAGTGGCAATGCTATCATATTTTCCTGTTGAACCACATTCGTAAAAGCGGCGCGCACGATCTACATGTTCAGTAAACTACGTCGTACCTAAGCTATAATTACTGCGCAAGTATCTGAGGGGCGTTGCAGAAGTCGCGGGCAGCTTTTTTCGTTGCGGGGTGCTCGGTTCATCGCAACGATAGACTGTATATTTTTACAAGTACTGCTCCAGGAGGGCACATATGCAAACTGCAAACGGAGGCCTTAGGGGAACACCTGACATTATATAAAGCAGGCAGCGCAGCATCTCAAAGGCACCCAAGGGGCAGCGGGGAGATCAATGTTGGAAGCAAGGAGGTCCGTAGGTAGGGCCTTCGGCGAGCCCCAACCCATGGACCAGTCCGGGTTGTGGCTTTGGTGTCCCTGTTGCGGCTTCCGTGTTCTAGAGGCGTGTGGTGTCGCGGCAACTGCACTCCAATAATATGAAATAATGGTACGTTGTTACAACTAGTAAATAAAAAACCATTAAAGAAATATCCAGCCACCACTAACTTGCTACGATGAGTTCTGCCCCACCGCGGCCAGTTAATCCCCGCTATAATGCTTTGCTTGGAGTGCAGCTGTTGCTTCTAGAACAATTACTTTTGTTTCATTGTGGGTGTTGAGAAACCTTGTGCTTATGATCTTTATTTCAGAGCCCAATGTGTCGCAGGCAGCTTCGGTGCAATAACAATTAAGCTTATAATTCCTCTTCATTTATTACTCGAGCAAAAATGTTCAGTGTTTTGTTAATTAGTTTGTATGCATGATCTCCGTTTCGCAACAGAAACAAGCTGTTTAACGTTTACTCGTTTCGGCGGTGTCATTTTGCATAATAATATCCATGAGCGCATATATGTGATTGATCTGCGCCTACGTTAACGACGGGTGTGCTGCATTGCTGCGACATGAAAAGCATGTTTTTTTAATCTTTAAGCCGCATTAGCCGCGCGCTCGTGGCCTTCATATATATATTGTACTACTGGCCTAGACTGACTGCTTGCGTCAAACGCTACGTGAAAGGATGTCGTGAATGCCAGCGCCGCAAGTCACCACCCTTCAAGCCTGCAGGCCTTCTACAACCCATCGACCCCCCGCGTACGACGTCCTCCGAAGAACTGCGAAGCGATTGTTTTTTTGTTCCCGACCACAGAACGCATTTTTCGCCTCGTGTTCATGTCCGTATGTGGGCTAGCGCGTTTCCATTTTTTTTTGTGTGTGTCTTACCTAATTTATGTACTTTCCGTGTACGTCTTGTGGTTGAGCATCGAGTCGATGCTTCATTGGGAGGGGGAATAATGCCACCTGGTGTTTTGAGCCAGCAAACGATCAGCATTGCGTGCCCAGCAAGAACGGCGAAGAAGACGACGAAGTCGAAGATCCCGCGCCAGCTGGAGAACCGTCTTGTCGTGTCTGGCATTCTTCGGGTCTGGCTGCTAGTACTGTTGATTGATCTTGCCTTAGCGCGTGACAATATATATATATATATATATATATATATATATATATATATATATATATGCGGTCAGCTGCTTGACAATGCATGACAGAGCGATGAAGCTAAGGTGCATGCAGGCAGAGAAGTTACAACGCAAGCGCTCACTTCCAAAACTCTTTTTGATTACTGCAGGGCCGCGATTTTGTAGCGATGCCTTCCGCTCGATTATATGCCCCTCTTATAATCCACCGTTCACGGCTGGCTGATCGCTTTGATAACGCGGGGGGGGGGGCGTCGTTCTGACCACTGACAAACCGCGAAAAGTTCGAAAAGGAATATCACCGCAGAAGGAATCACTACAAAATCGCGGCCCGCGCACACGTGCATCTGTGAAATATACGTCTGTGTTGTGCGAGTTTGCGTGCGCTGAAAATGTTTTATTGCGCTCAGAGAAATCTGATCATGCCACTCTACATGGCGCGGTGGGAAAAATGAATGAACGCCAACAATCGGGTTCATTGACCACGTATACAAAACACACAAACGATCGATGTCAAATTCATAATTACTCTCATGAGTTGGGAGGTCATTTTAAGAATGCTAACGCCTAATGCAGTTCTCAAAATTTCTTATCATTAAGCTTCTGTACAACAGTACAAGTTTGTGCCTTCCACCCATGGAGGAAGGAAAAAAAACTTAAAAAAAACTTTTTTTTCTTTCCTCCATGCTTCCACACACTGCTGTTGTACGGCATTGCTTTAGTGGTATTTTTCTTTTCTGTTTTGTTTTGGATTAGGTTATGCAGTGGTCCAGTCGAAGTGTCATCAGTCGTTCTCGCTAAGCTGTCATCTTAGCGAGAACGACTGCGTTGCACTGTGTTAAGCTCGAGATGCTTGTATTCGTTGAATATGAAGTGGACATGACCACTGGGGTTGTCAGGTCCACCGCAGTGCAAAACTTTAACCGAGAGAATGTCGTGGCTTTCGATCCAATTGTCCCCTACGACGTTTGGTGGAACGGCGATGCGACAGAGTGCTGCACAAGGCTGGAAAGTTCCACTCATTCGTTAATAAGCGCACCTTAAATGTTTATGCGACTAACATTTCGAACGATTTAATCTGCACCGGCATGTGCTTTGTCCCGCTTATTGTGCAGTAAGCAAATGGCCTGCGCAATCTCGTAGCGTGACTTTGGGGTATAGACCTGGCTGCACACCAGGTCTGCTCGAGACGTATCTCTCCTTTGATTAGAGTCTCGTGCTGTCTACGACATGCCTGGATGGGTCGGCGTTATAAAATGGGGAGGGGGTGCAGCATGCACTGCCGCGAACGCTCAAGGTAGACACTGCTTCGCAGGAGGAGCCATCGGCGCAAATGTGCGCTTTTCGCAGTTATCAGCAGAATTTCCGTTTTGGACACATAATTTTGGGCGTAAATGTTCAGTGGCTCGATATTTAGTCTAATGGAATGACATATGCCACATGAGAACCTGTCTACTGCATGAACGGGTATCTGTCGTGTAGTGGACGTGGGAGCCACGCTTGCAAATGCTTTGCATTCATAAAGGTGGATACACACGCGAGGGCAAAATCCCGCCTGCTCCACGGACAAACAGTGACGTCAGCACTTGAATCCGGCGCAGCCGAGTTAGGTCGCATTCGCACAGCCGGACCGCCGTTTGCGGAATCCGCGTGCTTACTCTCGACTCCAACGTTTATTAGCAGCTGCGCGTTTGCATACTCGGCGTGCCCTATATGCTATAGTGCTATGAATCCCTCAACAAGAACCAAAAGAGTGACGGTTGCCTCGTCACTTAGCGTTTTCTTGTACACCTCACTCATGTTGAAGTCACGCAGGCTGCGCGGTGTGAGTAAATAGAAATGCGCGCGCAACCACGACTCGCCTTTCCCGCTGCATTACAACAAAATACACGCAGTCACTGCTGCACAACGAAATCACACGTGGCTCCAAGCCGATAACACGCCATCGTAGCCACGCCAATGCGTCCGATGTTGACAGATTTGACGCTGACTACTCTAAGTTGAGGTCAGACGACCGCCAAATGGACGGATGGAAATACCGGCGAGCATTTTCAATCCGGACCGCGAGCGGAGGAGCCCGGACTAAGCGAGGGTGGCACGTTTTGATGACGCGCGCGTCACGTGATACGCCAGCCGCTGCGAAAATTCCTCCTCCGTCCGGTCGTGTGAATCCACCTTTAAGGGATGAAACGAGAGTAATGCCAGGGAGAGACCAGAGGAACTGATATTCTCTCCTGATTTGTTATATGACACTTCAATGTTTACCACCTAACATTGCTGCCTGTCGGCAGTGTCAGCTTTGTAATGCTTTGTTGAATGCAATGCAGAAACTGAAGAAGAAATGGCGCTGCACACGTCGAAAAGGCTCAGAAAGCCTGTAGTGCCCTTGGAAAAGGTCGAGAAGAGGTCCAAAGGAAAGGTATGGCAACTGAAAGTCGGCAAGATTTTAGTTTAATATTTTGTTACTGATTTGTGTCACGTGGCTGTGCTTTATATAGAAAAAATGGCGCTACATGCTGGCATTTTTTACCCAAGCCCAAACCGAATGAGAGCGATTTTGTGCGCGACGGCGACGGCTTCGAGCGACGAAACAGGCCGTCGCGCGAACTGATCGCTCATTCTTGTCGTTTGATCGCTCGGTTCTGGAAATCTACAATTCGTCGCCCGGAAGTGCTATGAGCGACTAGCCAATAGCGCGAAGCCGGAACAGGATGTACATCATTCAAGTACAACCAATTGTCGCACGGAACGGGCGAATGACTCAATTTTGATACGCGCAAAGATAAGAACCTAGTGTAAGACCTTAAGAAATATTTGCCTGCTCTTTACAGTAAAACAAATCAAACACATCAACTAATAGAGCATGCGTCACGCCAGTTACGGTACGTATCGGCTGCCCTCATACCAGAAACAGCGGGGAGGCAGCGCTCAAAGTCATCGCTCGCGTGTGCTACGACTTGTAAGCGACAAACGAATGCGACAGCCATCTCCGTCACGTCGTTTGTCGCTGTCGCGCGCAAGATCGCGTGCAGGTGGTTTATACTGTCACGTAGTAGTGACGCTGAAGAAAACAGTCGTAAAACTGTGTATGACGAAAGTGATCCTATATTGGGCGAACCTGTGCCCACAAAAGCAAGCTACACTCAAAGCACAACGATAGTGGCGAACACAGTCGGTGATCGTCGAAAATCTGATCTGCGGTGAAACGCGCCGGCTGTTATACATGAGTCATCGAATGTTCCAGATTAATCCCTGGTACCCACAGTGTCTTCCAGAAAGTTCTAGACAATTCGCGTCGGTCATACAATCAGATAACATAAGCGTCGGTGAAAACAGGCAACGGAAAGAAACATCGATAACGTTCTAGAAACTTCGGATACAGGCGCGTCCTGTATTCGCTCGCAGTCATCGCTCGCCTGCGGTACGACTTGTAAGCGACAAGCGAACGCGACAGCCATCTGCGTCGCGTCGCTTGTCGTGCGAAAGATTGCGTGCATGCGGTTTATACTGTCAGTAATAGTGACGCTAAAGAAAAAATGTCGTAAAACTGTGTATGACGAAACTGATTCTTTATTTGGCGAACCTGTGCCTACAAAAGCAAGCTGCACTCAAAGCACAACGATAGCGGCGAACACAGTCGGTGATCGTCAAAAATTTGATCTGCGGTGAAACGCGCCGGCTTTTATACTTGAGTCATCGAATGTTCCCGATTAATCACTGGTACCCGCAGTGTCTTCCAGAAAGTTCTAGACAATTCGCGTCAGTCATACAATCAGGTAACCTAAGCGTCGGTGAAAACCGGCAACGGAAAGAAGCATCGATAACGTTCTAGAAACTTCCGATACAGGCGCGTCTTCCGCCGAGCGAGAACGTTTAACATTTGTTAGCCGGTGGAAAGCGGCCACCGGTGAAAGATAAACATGTATACGTGTCAATACCCTCCCCTTAAAAAGTATCGTTCCGATGCTACAAACAAATGTGAAAGCGAAAACAAAACCACGCGTAATAAAGGAAAAAAATAACAAAGTAACAAAGTACCTAAGTTCGTCAGCGAGCGTAGAAAGGCTTAAGACGCACCACGTGGATGACTTCAGGTCGTGCGCGGCGCCACTGTGATTGCGAAATGCCGTCTGGCACGACCTCATTGTCCAGTGCGCCAATACGTCGGATGATATTACAGGGTGTTTCATTTTAGCTGCACCAAATTTTATTAAATTGCCTGTGGCAGATAGCACAATTATAATCCTTGGATCTAAACTACTCGATGAGGCGGCCATTACTTCCACGAGAAATCAAAACGCCTAAATCAATAATTAACATAATTACGTTGACTAACTTTTTAAATAAATATTTTACGGCAAATCTTTCAATCTACGAATTAAAGCCGCTGAGTTCGCAAGGCGTATCCACTTGGAAAGAATTTTCAGGACTGAACCAGTTTCGAGATATTACTTTTCAAAGTGTCCGACGAAATGCATGGGCGTTCCAGTTAACTTTATCAGGAAAATGCAGTTTTATGCATTGAAGCACAAAGTTAACTGGAACGCCCATGCATTTCGTCGAACACTTTGAAAACACAGAAAAGGAATCGATTTTATAACTCAAACTTTTGAGCAAATGCATCTATTTTCGAAACTGGAGAACAAATTCAAAGAAACAAATAAATGGTTCGATTCATAATTCTATGCGGAAAGCTTATTTTTGACCAATTTTCATCTTTGAACATATTTTGACTTTTAATAGAAAATTTAGACGGCACGGAGTAAACTTTTTTCGGGGAGATCTTTTTGAAATGCAGTTCATACTCTTGACTGTTCATAAAATTTATAGTCAAGCACCATTTCTGGTATGCCTGGCATTGAACAACTCGGAAACATTTTGGTCACGCATCGTAAGGCTTTGCTGTCAGTGCATGACACAGTTGCGGCATGTGCCTGGTGTTTCCTACACCTGAGCTTTGGAAAAACCTCACATTATGATATTATAGATTATTTTATAAATAGAGTTGTGCAAAGGAAAGCCACAGCGTTTCTTGATTTGTGTTACATGTTGTGGTTCTGCTTGGCCGCTTGTATGGAGGTTGAAACATTGTACTTAGATGGTTTTTTCACGGTCATTGCCTTTGCTGATTGCTACTCATGCAGCCAAACCTCGTTAATACGTAGTCGGCCACGAATGGTGTTTAAGTATGCTCTAAATGATGTACGTATTAGCAGCCAATGTCACTTCAGCAGCTACTTACCGGCCGGAAAAGAACTACGTCGCGATGCTCTCAAACATACACTCTCGGACAGGCTTGATTTTTGGGTAGGCAGCAAGAAATTGGTTATCTTCACTTGCCACCCGCCGTGGTTGCTCAGTTAGCTAAGGCGTTGCCCTGCTGAGCACGAGGTTGCGGGATCTAATCCCGGCGGCGGCGGCCGCATTTTGATGGAGGCGAAATGCAAAAATGCCCGTGTGCTTGCGTTGTAGTGCATGTTAAAGAACCCCAGGTGGTCAAAATTATTCTGCAGCCCTCCACTAGGGCGTGACTCATAATCAGAACTGGTTTTGGCACATAAAACCAATAGAGGCTAAAGTGGAATTAAATACTGAAGTTAGAGATAGGATCAGAACCAACCCTCTCCCCAGAAACATGCATGCAGAATATAATATCAAAAGCCGAAAGGTAAGAGCTTAAGCACTCTTGCAGGAGATAGAACAGCAGAACCAACTGGCAGCTACAGTTGATGCTGCCTGGGTGAAAGGTAAAGAAGCCTATATGGCCATTGTATCAAATTCGCAAGGAAAGGTGCAAGACGCTATCACTATTTTTACCAAGGAACCCATGGTAGCGGAACAAGTGGCAATTGCTCTAGCCATCAGGAGTAATAAGTGGGCCTTCATTTACAGTGATTCAAAAGCCGCTATAAAAAGTTTTAATCGAGGCTACGTAGCTGGAGTTGCAGCTAAACTATTTGAAAGCATTAGGATTAGGAGAACAGAAATCTGACGGTTTCCTGCACATATGGGGAAAGTGGACGAGACTCGGGTAAACCTCAACGAGGTTGCGCATGACTTGGCACGAGGACTTGCTAACCGTGACAGTCATAACCGAGCCGTTTACCATCAGGCCGGGGAATATAGAGATCATTTAATAACTTATAATGAGATAACCAAACACTACTATCTAGGACGCAGACAATTCCCATTGCCACACTCGAAACTAAACAGGGTTCAGGCAGTCTCGCTGCGCTTATTGCAAACGGGTACATACCCCTCGCCGTACCACATTAACAAAATATATCCAGAGAGGGAGATTAAGATGGAATGTAATCATTGTAATGGCATCATTGAAATCAAACATATGCTCGCGGGGTGCCCCGCAACTCTTCCCAGCCTCCTGGAAGAATGGACTCGATGGCAAAAAAGAATACAAAGCCCTTTGCTTCAAGACCAACTAAGGGCTGTCCAGAGGGCCCATGATGTCGCTGAAGGGCTTGGCCTGACAGTGCCAACGTGGGAGCGGCCCGCCTCGGCTTAAGTCGAGCCTCCGGACCTCTTTAAATAAAGTTTACACACACACACACACACGTAAAACCCCAGAGAGAAGTTCTTCACTTGCCACGATGACGGCATCTTTCAAACAGAACACTACGACAACACCACGACCGCAAACACACTGGCGGAATGAAGAAAAAAAAAGCCAGTTTCACCCGATAGGCGAAGCATCTATTGCGATTTCAAATTAGTAGGCAACTATATGAACCAAGGACAGTAGTTTTATCGGTCATATAAAGTTTTAAACATTCGCTTACCAACTAAGTTAACAATCACGGTGTAAAGCGTGCAGAGTTAAATAGGAACACATCTCTCTCGATAACCGTGGAAACTCGGATGTCCCAACGCTTGAGTGAGGAGGTGCAGCAAGAGTAGCCAGTGAATTGACCTTCGTGCCGTCAATATGAACTAAACGTTGAAAGCACAGCGCACACGAAGCTACCGGCACTAGTTGCACTTTGTTCGCATTGCAGATCGCTTTGAAGACGAAGCCCGCGCGGACGCGCACTTTCTCTACGTCGCAGATTGCTTTCAAGTTAGGCGCCCGCACACCTCCAACTTTCTCGCCTACTCTACTGTGCCTCATGCGCGACAGAAGCATGCTTCTGCCCCACCTTTCTCCCTTGCGCGTGTGAGATTGGATTGAGCCGCAAACGTGGGATGACCCCGTCAAGCTTTGACTCACACATACAGCTTATGGCATGCGGCGACGATATTACCTTGTTTGGACTTATACGAAACCTTAAAGCGATGACCACGGCAGAAATAGGGCGTCCATAAGAATGCTATCGCAGCAACATGTGCGATAGAACAAACAGAACAACATATATATATATATATCCCTATTGGAAAAACACAGATGATGGGTGTAGCGGAAACCATTATCCATCATTATAATGGATTATTGTAGTGGGCAGCATTCTGGGTGGATGGTGGGTTGCGGGCATGTTGGGTGGATGATGGGCAGCGGGCGTGTTGGGTGGATGGTGGACAGCGGGCGTGTTGGGTGGATGGTGGGCAGCGGGCATGTTGGGTGGACGGTGGGCAGCGGGCATGTTGGGTGGACGGTGTGGCAAGGATGGCAAATCATCTCTTAAACCGACCAAATGGCACACTTTAGGCAGAGAAAACTTAATGCATGCTTGCTTCGCATCCGTACGTCAGCATCACATTTAAGTGTTATATTGGGCCTGCACCACTAAAATTGAGCTGCACAATTTCTGAAGTTCTCACGCCTACGCCTTGCTGTAAACTGGTTCATAATGGTGCAGGTGAATCAAACGGACCCATAATGTTGATGTATACCATGTGTACTTTCAGAGCCAAGTAACATGAAAAGGAGCTTGCCCATAGAAAAAGAACAACTTGCAAGTTAGGTTGAGCATGTATTAGGCCAAACAGGCACTGTAATACCATGCTCCCAATAAGTGGCGTAATACCCTGGCTTAGTGATAACATTTATTTATTCACTTGACCACACTTCGGTGCTTTCCGCCCCCTCTTTCCTTGGCGTGCAGCCTCAGAAAAAAAGTCCTCAAGTATTTTCTTACTGCTGCGACGCGATGGTTCCTAGGTGGCTGTAGCGCTGGGTGCAAGTCGATGTACTTTGCCAGGCAGTCCGAAAAATATTGCAGAAATGACATTCAGTGGAATCCACCTAAAGAACATGAGGGGAAAGAAAGAAGTGTAGGGTTCAACAAAGTTTCATTTAAGTGAAGGAAATCTATATAGAGCTGTGCTGTACTTTATGCTGCAGGTTTTGCACAATACGTCTACCTATGCAAGAAAGGTTGCCTAAGAATGGTGCAGCTATCACATTCTGTCTAATGCTAGGTAATCTGAATTCCATCTCTAGGCGTCTCACAGCTTGCTTTGATCCATCTCACAGCTTGCTTTGATAGTCTATACCAGTAGTGTCAAACATCTCCGACACCACATTGCTATGGTCACGCAGCAGTTTTTGACTAATGTTCTCAAAAAAAGGTGCACATTAAATTCAGGCAAATACTGTGTAATTCATTGTAATTGAGTCCAGTGTCTATATGTTTTGGTTCGACAGATTTATTTGTGTAGACTGATTGGTTAACTGACGAGATTTAACATACCAGAAAACAGCTGAGCTATAAGAAATGCTGTAGTGGAAGACTCCCGTTTATTATGACCACTCAGGGTTCTTTAGAAATGTTCTTCAATTCTTCCCTTATTGAAATGTATGTGCCATGAGCAGGAGTCAAGGTTGTAGCTATCATGGTCAGCAGCTTAGCACCACAGCCACTTCAATGCGATGCAATATGTGTAATAGTGTGCAAGTGGAATGTCTGCTGTGGGATATACTTACTCTTCACCATTTCCATCTTTTCTGGTGTCGCCGGAAGCTTCTTAACCTCAGTGGCCATGCTGCGGCAAGCCTGGCCTGTTAGGCTGCGTGTGGCAGCCTCAGTGGGTGCCCAAAAATGTTTCACAAGTTCCAAACAACACTTGCCATCGGACACGTTCTTCATTATAAATGTCCACTTGTCGAGGGGCATAAACATACCTTGCCCAACTTTTACCTGCATGAAGACGTTGATAAAAAAGAGCACAATTAGGTTTTTCCCCTAAAAATATACCCGCCTACAAACATCGAGGTTAAGTCATGCATGATATAGCAGAAAAACAAAAACTTGGCAGCCTAGAAATGTAAAGCAGTCATCAGCAAAATAACACATAAAACTGCACAGACCATTGTAAGCTTCAGCCTCAGAAAGAAGTATATGGGCACCAATCCTCATTATACACCCATCAAAAACAGAATTTGTTGCTTTAAAAGGATGCTATCACTCCCGGTATGTAGCACCTTTAAGATTTCATCGCTGCAGCTGCTTTACAATAAATACTAAAGCTAAGTGGGATTGTAGAAGTCGTTGTTGTTGTTTATTTATACTGGCAACCCAATTTAGGGCCTTTACAGGAGTGGAAAAAAATAGAAGAAAGGATACAGTCTGCAGTTTTTCTGCTGCTAAATTGATTCTAGAAATAAAGATCAGCAGAAATATGACATCATAACAGGTAGATACAAATGGGTTTCATTCGATGCAGCAGCAATCTTTAAATGTATCATGCACACAAAAAGAATGTGCCCCTATAGCATTCTTTGATCCAAGTCTGCATGGTCACATAACACAAGTTCACGGTACTACTGTGCGTAATGCCCACATGTAAGCAAGTGCATAAAGAGCATGCTTTAGTTCTACCCACATTGCTCCGAGAATGGCAATAAGGTTTACTAAATTATCACATGTGCACACTACACAGAACTACCACACTTTATGAAGTATAATTAAACCTGGCCAAATAAGATAAACAGCAAATGTTGGACACTATTTACAACATGCAGTTAAACCTTGTTAAAAAAATAACTGTCTGCACTAATTACAATCGTCAATAAGTCATATGCAGTGTCACCTGGCCATTCGTGACTTCAAACAAGCCTGCTGGTGGTTGACTTGCGCTGTTTACCCATGGGGTAAACACTGCAGCTGCAGGCTGTCTCTCTGCAAAAGTGGTTGCATTATATCAAAATAAATAGTGTGCCATCATATTCCTGAGCAAAGTTTAATGCTTTAGCACTGTACCTTAGCTGTGTGGGACACTGTGTGGGAGCATTTTGCCCTAAGAACTAAATACAGTTGAACCCACTCACATCAAATTGTATATACCTGTGTAGTGAAAAAATGCAATTAAAGCATAGCACAATTGTGGCATTATGCTGAACTCCATTAGTCAGCAAATTTCCTGTATGCCTCCTCTTGTTTATTGGGCCTGTGTGCATATTGTGATTCATTTGGGTGCAACTTTATGCATGAACAAACTTTTCGACGTCCCAGCACCCTCAAAGTCATTTACAGAACTGTGCTAAGGTGTGGCTGCTTTGATGCAAGCATTAAAATCGTACACAACAGAATAAATGGGGTGTTCCCAAGCTTAGTTGACAATATTGCCATAGATTGCACAAGGCACCGAGATGATGAAAGCAGCTGTTACACAACAAACAATATGTGTCTTGCATATCATTACTACCAATTTTTTAAGCACCTGCTGCCTTTTATGTGTGTGCCTAAGACCAGGGGTTCTCAAGCATGCTGGTTCCAGGGAACCCTGCTAAGCTTCATCAAGTGCCAAGGAACCCCCCCCCCCTTCCAGTAAAGATGCTAGGCGTAGCGTGCAACATGTTTGGGGCCGACGGTGAAGGTGTACAGTCTATTTTGATGGTGACGTGCAACCCACGTGGTGAAAACTTGGTGCTATCGTTATGACCTAAAACAAGATAGCATTGCAACCAAGACACACCACAAAAACAAACTTATATAGTTCCTTACACCTGAAATCTCGGTTAATTCGGCCAGTTTTTTTTTTGGTGCCGTGAAATCTGAATTAAGGAGGTTTTACAGTATGCAAAGCAGAGCCGGCACTAATTCTAAGATTTCTTGAGATGAAAATTTATGTCTCCCTGTGCGATATGCACTGAAAACTCATTCTTTTTTATAAATAATGAGATTTCAGAGCATTCGCTATCCTTATCAAATTGACCCAGTACATTTAGATTGGCCCAACATCTAGGATGTGCATTAAATTGCAGTTATTGCACATCCCAGATGTTGTGAACTTCATGTATGCTATTTTTAGCTTTCAAGTTTGCTGTTTAGTTGCTAGATTACACCCCTATGAGGAACCTAAATTTATAGGTGATCCAGGACTATAAGACAGAACAAGAGCAAATGTATAACTGCAATTCACAGATCAAAAAGTATTACCAGTGAAAGCTATGTCCAAATGCATGCAAGAAACAAGGATGTGGTATTAAGTAATAGCATCCTCTTTCAAAACACACCGAAAGTGCACTCAACACTCACCCATGGATGCAGAAAAGTTTTCCCCGATGGGGCCACCGGCCAAGGGAGCAGCAATGCCTGCACGAATAGCAATTCATTCAAATATGTGCAAAAAAACAAGGGTGCAATTTTAATAGCATCCTTTTACAAAACACAGAGAAAGCGCGCTCAACTCTCACCAGTGGATGAAGAGCAATCTCCCCGGATATGGTCAGCTGGCAAGGGAGCATTATCAATGCCTGCATGAATAGTGATTCATCGAAATATGGGCAGAAACAAGGATGTAGTATTAAGTAATAGCATCCTCTCTAAAAACAGAGAAAGTGCACTCAACACTCACCATTAGATGCAGAGCATTCTCCACTGATGGGGCCACCTGCCAAGGGAGCATCATCATTGCCTGCACAAATAGTGAAAGATCCATCCAAACGTGTGCAAACATGCGAAATTTGAGCGCAGCTCTAAGTTTTCATTTCACTATATTCTTACAGGTAACTCTCCGTGAAAAGAGGGTTTATTCGGACGCAACCGACGGTCTTGGGCGCCAGCCGAGGTTCTGCTATCGCTAGGAGAACGTCTTCTTCTGCCCCCCTCGTACTCCGTGTCCCACTACTGCTTGCGGCACATACCCAAATCAGACAAGGCTTTCGCGCTTGTAACACATCCCCCCACGTAGACGAAGCCCTCCGGGCAAGTCAAACAGCATCTCGAGTGGTGCAGGGCTTCAAGCGGGCAACATGAGTCACTTCAGTATTTGAAGACCGTCGACCATTTGAAAGGAGACGTGCTATGTGGTATGTCAATTCGCTTATACGATCTAACACAACGTAAGGTCCAACATAGTGCGCCAGTAGTTTTTCGCACGACCCACGTTTTCTGGTAGGCGTCCACATCCACACTAAGTCACCGGGATCACATGTGACGTGTCGGTGTCGGCGGTCGTAACGTGCCTTCGAGCGATCTTGTGAAGCAAGAGTGCGCAAATAAGCAAGGCGGCGGGCTTCTTCTGCACGACAGATTGTCTCCGATATGCAGGCATCATCGTGGTTCAGAAATGGGAAGATCGTATCGAGGGTATAACGTGGCAGCCGAGCGTAAAGAAGAAAGAAGGGGCTGTAGCCGGTAGTTTCGTGCTGGGCGGTGTTAAATGCATAAGTTACGAAAGGTAGAACGCTGTCCCAGTTCTTATGATCCGTCGACACGTACATGGACAACATGTTCGTGAGAGTTTTGTTGGTGCGTTCCGTAAGGCCGTTTGTTTGTGGATGGTACGGCGTAGATTGTCGAAAACTTGAACAACACAGGCGAAGCATCTCTTCAACCACATCTGCAGTAAACTGTCGCCCGCGATCGCTAATAACGACTTTAGGAGGCCCGTGTCGAAGGATGATAAAACGTAGTAAGAAAACGCACACGTCGGCTGCAGTAGCCGATGGTATTGCGGCCGTCTCACAGTAGCATGTCAGGTGGTCAGTGCACACTACGATCCAACGATTTCCACTGGAGGACCGTGGAAACGGGCCGAGAAGGTCGATCCCGACTTGCTCGAATGGAGTCCTTGGGGCTGGCACAGGGTGTAATCTACCAGGAGGAGGACTTGTGGGACGTTTGCGACGTTGACATTCGTTGCAGCTAGACACGTACTGTTGCGTCGTCTGACGCATATTAGGCCAGTAAAATCGCTCTTGAAGACGGCAAAGCCTTCTAGCTGCTCCCAAATGACCGGAGGTTGGTTCGTCATGCATAGCCCGCAAGATGGAAGTGCGTAGACTTTTCGGGACCACCAGGAGATATCGTGAGCCTGTGGGAGAATAGTTCTTCTTGTACAGAAGCCCATCACGTGTGCAATAACGATTGGCTGCTGATTTCTGTTTGGCAGCAAGCAGTTTTAAAGTGTCGTCGTTTTGCTGCTCAGTCTTAAAGGTATTGAGATCAGGAAATGCTGGCTCCAAGGCTACGATGTAGTGGTCAAAGTTGTCCGCGTCACAGTCCGTCGTGGGAAGCGGTAGCCGAGACAGGCAGTCGGCGTCGGAGTGCCGTCGACCGCTTTTATAGGAAACGGTGAAGTCGTACTCCTGTAGACGGAGTGTCCAATGTGCAAGCCGAGCAGATGGATCGCGCAGATTGACGAGCCAGCACAGCGAGTGATGGTCTGTGACGATGGTGAAAGGGCGTCCGTACAAGTATGACCGAAAGCGCTGTACTGCGAAAATCACCGCTAGACATTCTTGTTCTGTGACGGTGTAATTGCGCTCGGGCTTGCTCAGAGAGCGACAGGCGTACGCTACGACGTGTTCGTTGGTGTCGAAGCGTTGAATAAGAACTGCGGCGACACCAATACCGCTAGCATCCGTGTGCAGTTCAGTGGGAGCCAAGGGATCGAAGTGTTTGAGAACTGGATGGGACGTCAAACGGAACTTCAATTCACGAAAAGCACACGCACATTCTGGGGTCCAGTCAAATTGAACGCCTTTCTGAAGCAGACACGTCAATGGATGCGCGATGTGAGCAAATCCGGGAATAAACCGACGGAAGTATGAGCACAGGCCCAAGAAGCTTCGTAGCTCTTTTACTGAGCGAGGTTGCTGAAAGGCTTCGACCGCAGCAGTTTTGGCTGGATCAGGTCTTATGCCCTCTTTGTCCACTAAGTGGCCTAGAACTAGTGTTTGGCGTTCTCCAAAGCGACATTTCTTGGAGTTTAGTACCAAGCGTGCTTTGCCTAGGCACTCTAGTACAAGATTGAGGTGAGCGTTGTGTTCACTAAACGTGCGTCCGAAAATCACGACATCATCCAAATAACACATGCAGACTTCCCACTTCAAACCACGCAGAATGTTGTCCATGAAGCGCTCAAAAGTTGCAGGTGCGTTACACAGCCCAAACGGCATCACATTAAATTCGAAAAGTCCGTCGGGTGTAACGAATGCCGTTTTTTCCTTGTCTGCCTTGTGCATCGGAATCTGCCAGTATCCGGACCGCAAGTCTACACTCGAAAAGTATGAGGCCGAAGAAAGGCAATCTAAAGCATCATCAATCCGTGGCAAAGGGTATACGTCTTTCTTGGTAACGGCGTTGAGGCGGCGGTAATCAACGCAAAATCGCCATGTGCCATCTTTCTTTTTAACTAGAATTACTGGGGCTGCCCACAGACTACTCGATTCTTGGATAACGTTTTTCTTCAGCATGTCACGGACTTGGTCATTGATCACCTTGCGCTCCGAAGGTGACACCCGGTATGGCTTTTGTCGCAGAGGCTGGTGAGATCCCGTGTCTATGCGATGCTGTACACAAGAAGGGGGAATGGATGGTGGAGCCTCTTGATGGGAAAAGTCGAACACCGCGAAGTGTTTTCGTAGAATATTTGCCAGTTCCAGACGTTTGTTAGTGCTGAGCGATTTGTTTATCATAGCCATCATCGAAGTGTCCGTGGCGCATGCATCCGACTGGGACTCATCCGTGGCATCGGGGGCTTCTGCAAGGATGGCGAGCGCCAATAATTGATGTTCACAAATAGCCGCAAGTTTCAGACCCTCCGGTAGTATTGTGGGTTCGTTGGAGCAATTTATCGTCCATAATACAGTACGCCCGCCGATAACCGACAGCGTACAATAGGGCACCAGAACATTCTTCTTCAGGCAACTAAGGTGAATGGGCTCTACGGTAGCTTCAAATGTTCTGTCGGTTGCAGGAGAACAGGCGACTGGGACACATTTGGCACACAGCGGCGGTACGACGGTATCTGCGGACACACAAAGAGCACATTCGTAACACGGCGGGTGTTCCACAAAGACGGTCGGAAGGCTCGAATCTACAGTAATTTCTCCCGTTCGGCAATCGACATTGGCACCACACAGCTTAAGAAAATCGAGGCCCAGAATTACGTCATGCGTAGCATGAGGTAAAACTATAAACTCCGCGTTAAACGTTTCACAACCCAAGCTAACTGTTGCACTGCACACACCTACAGGGTACAATAGTTCTCCACTCACTCCACGAAACACATCGGCACGGTCCCACGAAAACAGCACTTTTCGTCCTAGCAGGCGTTTGAATGCGTGGCTCATTACAGAAACGGTCGCTCCAGTGTCTACTAAGGCCATCGTTGAGACGCCGTCTACACGTACACAAATCTTATTTTTAAACATGCAAATTGGCGGAGGTATTTCTGTTATAATCGAAGACTGTCAAGCGACCTCACCTCCAACGGCCGCGCTGACTAGTTTTCCGGCGAAGACGACGGGTAGCGGCGCCGGGGAGACGGTGACCGGCTTACACGAGGAGCAGAAGGTGGTGTCAAGCTCCGATCGGAAGCCGGTGAACGGTTTCGCAGTGTTCCCAGGTTCTCATTGGACATCCCGCGTGGATATGTGTACGCACCGCCAACACGTTGCTGGCCAGATGTTGTTGATCGGTCGTACCTTGGTGGCTGGCGGCGTTGTGGGCCACGTTGCAGTACCTGGCGATGTGGCCCTCGATACCACAGTTGTAGCACAAGGGCAGAGGACGGTCGACGAAATGCCGCTCCAAGCGCTCAGCCGGCAGAGGTTGTCGAACAGGGTACAGCACCCCAGTACGTTGAACAGGAGTCGTTCGCCTCTGTGCATCACGGCTGGAGTGAAAGCGTTGCCCATATCGCTGCTCTGACAGAAACGCCTCCAGATGTGGCCACGTCGTTCCAGCCACATCGACGTCCGTGACACACACAGACTGTGGCAAAGTAGCGCATGGTGCTGTGGGCGCCGAGTGATACACTGGGTACGTATAGCCGGTGGTTGAGCTGTGTTGCACACTAGTTCATTGTGTCGCCGCAGTTCTTCGCGTACTATTTCCCGGATAGTAGAGGCAAGGTCGGTGGATGGACTGGTATCGACGCTGGCGACAGTTGTCACGTTTGCCAGTCGTCCAAATTTGGGTGCAATGCGACGGGTCTTCAACGTCTCAAATGTATGGCAGTGACGCAAGACATCTGAGACGGACGTGAGGTCTTCTCTCCCTATCAGAAAATTATTGACGTCTTCTGCGATGCCTTTCAGAAGATGTCCGACTCGGTCGTCCTCAGACATCCGTGGGTTTATGATCTTGCACAACTTGAGTACTTCTTCTATATAGGTTGTGCATGTCTCTGTTTGAGTTTGAGCTCTTTGGGCAAGTGTTCTCTCGGCGCGTTTCTTTTTGGCATCAGTGTCGCCAAAACACTTCCCTATTTCTTCAACAAATAGTTCCCATGTTGTTAAGGACTCTTCGTGGTTCTCGAACCACATCAATGCGGTTTCTCTCAAAAATAAGACTACGTTGTCAAGCTTCGTGAGCGAGTTCCAGTGGTTATATCGGCTCACCCGATTGTAGTGCGTAAGCCACTCGTCCACGTCTTCTCCCGCTCTTCCCACGAACGAGCGTGGTTCCATGTAATGGTGGGCAAGGGCAACTGGCGTTGACCTTTGCGTGGTTGCAACTGGCTCCGGGTCTGGTCCTCCGTTCTGTGGCATGATGAATGTTGTCGGCGAGAGACCGGCTAGACGGCGGCTCCGGCGAAGTTCAAGCGGTTGCGACTCCGTAGTACGGCGACGTCGTGTACCCAGCACCTCCACCACTCTGTTACAGGTAACTCTCCGTGAAAAGAGGGTTTATTCGGACGCAACCGACGGTCTTGGGCGCCAGCCGAGGTTCTGCTATCGCTAGGAGAACGTCTTCTTCTTCTGCCCCCCTCGTACTCCGTGTCCCACTACTGCTTGCGGCACATACCCAAATCAGACAAGGCTTTCGCGCTTGTAACAATATATTGGCTGGCGCGGACAATCTGTTATGTGCGGTATGTTGCAAATGTAGTGTGACTGCCGCGCTAATCGGGAGATAGCGAGAGGCAGTTCATGGGCGACGCATGGGCGCGATTTACAGCAGCCACTGCAGAAAGACCTCTGCTCATGCAGCGTTTGTTTCCATAGACACAGGCTACTCTGCCACCATCTCGTAGCCATCGTAGCTGCAGAGTCCGTTTTGCACGCCACTATGCTTTTCTTCTCACATTTTCACCATACCCTACTCTGCTTTCCTCCTTGCACTCTCTTCACTATAGCTATCTTTTCATCTCCTGCTGCGTTGATCCTTCGCTAAACTCAATAGCTCAGTTACGAGAGACGACGCGAATGCTTGTTGTAGGAACGGGCACCTAAGAAGCTGCACTCTAAAAGCATGGACCACAACACTCACCACAAGATGCAGTCAAATCTTGCTCATTGCTGTAGCCTGGGTAGAAATGAGCAGCTTCAGCATCAATGCCTGCACAGGAAATGAATATGTAAATAAGCAATGTAACTTACGTTGTCGAAACTACAAAACAAAAAGAAATAATCTTTATCGTCTCACAGTAGAGTGAACCACAGCTAAACCAGTTATAGCTATCCAAGTAGCTGCCAAAATCAGAACTTAACACTTAAACATACCTGCAACATGTGCTGGTTCAGGGACCATCTCTTGAGGCGGCCTAGTGCCTGCAGTGGCACAAAGCAAAGTTGAGTGACTAGTACTTTACGAAATTGGGACATCCAAGGGCACCAAGAAATTATTACCTGCATCCACCAGAGCAGGGCATAATATATTCTGCAATGACTTCTGCTCCTAGTCTTTCTCCTGTGGCTCGGGCTACCTGTATAAAAACAAATTCCGATAGAAAGAACATTAATATTTCACCAAAATACAACCCCATATAGCAATATAGTTGTAAGCTCTTCTGTCCTTTCACAAAGCCTTTATGGAGAGACGGCCATCAAATATTTAAGCTGGTATTCTTTAAACAGATTTGGACTATCCACAACATAGTTACTGCACATGCAAGTGTGAAATAACTCGATATACCAGTTTCTACTAAATACACTAAGATAGGCAAGTTGGTATGTATGCATTGTAGGAAACCAGTGCAAAAGCACACAAACCAAGTGAAGAAGACAAGACACCTCGCTCAACTTGCAACTAAAGGTTAGGCAGAAAAGATTATCAACTCCACAAAGCTTGAGCACCATTCCACATTAAAGAAAATCAAAACTTGATCACATTTATTTCTGTGCATGAGTAATAAATTAGTACGAAGAAAACCATGACACAATCGAGTAAAAATAATTTACTATGGGAATTACTTGATGAGTGATTGATTTCCTGGACTGTCCAAACAGAAAACTCCCTCCAGCCTATCAAGAACACTAGTGTTGGCTCTATATTGTGTTTCCAGTGCATAAGTGACTTAGCGTGAAAGTTTGGCATGTTGATGATTCATTCGAAAAAAAAACACAGCCCTGACTTGGAACAGTTTATTCATCAAGACATGAAGGAATAAATATATATGGTACTACTATGCGTCACATGTCAATAATCAGCAAAAGCCTGGAGCATCACTTCCAATGCTGATAATGATATCCACATGCTGACAATGCACACTGTCTGTTTGCCATTCAAACCTTGTTAAGATACACTTATTTCCCGAAATGAAAGGGCAATCGAAGGAGAACTGATACATGAGCTATCAAACTTCCTCATGAAATCTGCCTCAATAATTTCACTTCACGTGTCAGTTGTGAACTATGTTTAGCCATCACTTCGCTTTTGTCAAAGTAGGGCTTACACCCGTGATGATGGCAGTGAATACCCAGATGACCCTGTACAGTGTTGTACACAATGTTATGGTGCTCCCCGAGACGATCATTAAGGCACCTGCCGGTATGTCCCACATACTTTTTTCCACAAAAGAGAGGAATCCCATACACCACGCCAGTGATGCAGGATTCTAAAGCCTCCCTGTGTTTCACAGAACGACCATGCCTGGTTTGTGAAGTAAACTTGCAAAGCTTCGATAGTTTTTCTGGAGCAAAAAAAAAAAACCTCTGCAACACCAGCGCGTTGCCCTACCCTTTTGAGTTTATGGGGCCGGGTTGTGTTATTCCTCTCTCTTGTGGAAAAAAGTATATGGGACAGACCGACAGGTGCCTTAATGATCGTCTCGGCGAGCACCCTAACAATGTGTACAACACTGTACAGGGTCATCTGGGTATTCACTGCCGTGATCATGGGTGTAAGCCCTACATTGACAAAAACGAAGTTATGGCTAAACATACTTCGCAGCTGACACGTGAAGTGAAATCATTCAGGGCAAATTTCTTCAGGAATTTTGATAGCTCGTGCATCAGTTCTTCGATTGCACTTTCATTTTGGGAAATAGCGTATCTCAACAAGATTTGAATGGCAAACAGTCAGTGTGCGTTGTCAGCATGTGGATATCATTATCAGCATTGGAAGTGATGCTTCAAGTTTTTGCTGATTATTCACATATGGCGCATGGTAGTACCATATATATTTATTCCTTCATGTCTTCATGAATAAATTGTTGCAAGTCAGCACTGTGTGCGTGTCGCTCTTTCGTGTCCCTGTCTATTTTGCACTGTTCTTTTTTTCCATAAGTGTTTAGGCATCTAATTCAGTGTATACACGATACATTGAACTTTTCAGGGTTGAATACATAGATGCAAAATTACATGATACATGTGTGAGGAGTTTCCAACTTGCAGGTCAATGTTAATCCCAAACAACAAAAGCAAAACACCACACAACCACTGCAGCTGGAACCTAACTGCACAAGCCAATGAGGGCTTCTTCCAACGTATAAAAATTCCTTTTCATGCATGTTTCACTAGGGCCTACTGGCACACTTTTCTTTCATTTTTTCACTGTAGAAAGCTATCTATCATGAGTGCACTCATTTGCCAACACAATCATTGTGTTCTGTAACGCAGCTTAATTTCTTCAATTGACACAATCCTGGACATTTCTTTTGATCTGACATTCTGTGCATGCTTCTTTAGGCTTTCATTTATATGCTGTTCGCTTCAGCCAATATATACATTTCTACATATTAAGAGAAGTAAATATATCACATGAAGACAACAAGAAACAAATACTGACATTTGCAATTAGCTTGCAACTTCCTTTTACCTCCCCATCGCTTCAAGCTGCTTTCTTTTAGAAAAAAAATGTGGTCTAATCCAAGAGCAAGCAGCTCGAAGCAGTGAGGAGTCTGATTTATGTTATCGCACAACAAAATTAAAAATATTGAAATAAAATAAACAAATTTTCACAGAATCGTACAACCAGCTGCGTGGTGCCTTGCTTCGAACCATTTTCCAGATGATGGCTGCCCACAATTGGCAGTTTCCCTGAACTAGAGCCTGCACTACAACATATTAACTCTGCCCCGCACAACTGCAACAGTTTTTGTTGGTGAAAAAAATATGAGCAAGTGATACCTCTGCTGTTGCAGCCACCTCACTGCCGGGCCGGCCTGCCCCGAACGCATCACTGATGACCCAAACAGTGGCTCGTTCACCACTAAAAGTTGGTTTACCTACCCATGAAAAACATACACCGATATGTCAGTTTCATGCAAACGTTAGAATATTGATAAAAACCTACACATTTTCATCACGAAACTGAATTGATAAGAACCTGTAGCTACAATTTTCATTTTTTTAGAAGGTAATTAGCGTTACTGTAACCCAGGGTACTCATCTGTGTTGGAATGTTGTTGAGGTCAACCCAGCAAATCTGTTATCTTTATAGAATAAAAAAGAAAAGAGCTCATCCTTACCAATTTTGTCGAGAAGGGCACTTGTAAGCCTTCGATTTAAGGCTGCTGCCTCCCGAAGCTCTTTTTTTAATCTTTTGTTTTCAGTCTCTTTTTTTCTAGAGATTTCAGCAGTTGTGCTATTCTTGAATCCGTGTGAACCTGTGCGTTTTCCTGAAACACCTAGAAAATTAGTTATGCCAGAAAGATTAACATGATATCAGAGAAAACACCCAATTAGGCTTGACAAACCATACAAGCACACTAAATGGCCACTTTTAGGAGTTATGTGAAGAAGTTTTATGTTGCGCTCAGCAGAATTGGCTTACATTTACAATTGGCTCAATTTTTAGAAACTTATTTCACTTAGTCTTCCAAATGACAGCTCTGCATTTAATCTTGTGATATGGTATATGGCTTTTGGTATAACAACACAGAGGGCATGGGAAAAAGTTGAAGGGAACCACATTGAAACTGCATTTCTTTCATCTGATTTTAGCATAATGGGACTGACACCGAGGCTTCCTGCCTAGATTGTTTTACAGAAGCTTGCCAAGTTTTGGGTGCATATTTCCTTAAGGCACACATCACTTGGCTGCATCAGTCCACAACTGGTGCCAGAAGGAACCTAGGTTCCGTATAACGTCCAAGTACTATAAGGTCAAGCTTGATGAGATTGCAAGTGAGCAAGAAGAGTGGTGGTTTGATGCGCGCTGTCCTCCAACGTGCCCAATGATGGAGGTCACATGGCCATTGTCATTGCATGCGGTGTGAGAGGTGAGTGGGCGTGTTCCCTTCTAGCCAGCCGTGGCTGCACATGGCTGTCCGCGTGGCTGAGCGCATACAAGGTCCACACGCCGTATCTTGAAGGTATCTGCTGCAGGTGCTAAGGCAAGGGGAGCTGAGATGCCTGGTCACATTATCTGCCATATCTACCCATGCAGTAGTATTGCAAGACACATAATCTCAAGTGAAGCGAGAGGCAGATTGAAGCATTTGCTTTGCGAGGCCAGCGCTCTTCGTTATGCTAGCGTTGTGCCAGTGAGTGAGATCTGTTCACCTCTGCCTATGCACGCATGACATGTTTGTTAATTAGTATGCAAACACTTAGTACAATTCTTACAGCAAATGAAATTACAATGCTTACTTCATGCGCTTGTCTAATACATTGCTATACCTATCAATGCTTTGCCTATAAAAAAACTGCGACGTTTTTTCTTTCTGCTCTATTTGAGCCAGATGGGAATAAAGGGCATGTGCCGGCTCTGCTCGCTCTGGTTCGATCTCAGCTGCCTGGATGTCTCGTCATTTTTATGGCACATCACATAACAGTAGTTAGCAACACATTGAGCATTGCCTTTGGCACGGGGTTGTCCGAAAAGCTCTTCATGGGAGAAATTTTGTTCAAAATAACTGTTGCGCTGTTCCTAGAATATGAAATCGCAGTTTTTTTTACTCATTCAAATGCAAGGACTTTGTTGGGGCCAACATACAAGTTCAAATTATTCGTCACTTCAAATCATTATTTAAAATTATTGGGATTAGATTAGCAAAGCTAATGAATTACATGAGTTTAGCAGCCACACAAAGTTGTGTTGCATCACGTTTAATTTATCCTACAGTCAAACAAAGAGTATCTTTGAAAGCCATACCACTGAGGTAGGTGACCAGACTTCCAAAATAGCACTTTCAGGCATTGCATTTCTTTAGAAGAAAAGCGCCAAGGATAAGGTGAATGGAGGAAAAACTTTTGGCTTTCCTAACACTACCTAAGGTTCCTGAAATTGTATATAAATCATAAAACCAATAATTAGAAACATGGCTGAATAATCATTAACGTTCTTCTTAAGGCAAAACACAAATGTACTAGCCACTTCTTTACGAAGAACCCACCATTAGTTTCATCTGTGGAAAAAATAATTTTTAAAGCATGGTACAAGTCACCATAGACTCATTGTGCATAACTGGATTGCACCTTCTCGTTACTAAGAGAGTGCCAACAAAGTCATCCTAACAGGTACAAACCTGGGTTTCTGCTCCATTTCCTGATTGAGCAATTATTTGCTCATGTAATAAGTGGGCGGCATCCAGCCTCCTCATTTTTAAAAGTCTTGCTGTGGGCAGCTCAAGCAACTTGATAGTGAAATATTTGGGTAATCTCAGGTAAGGCTGACCAAATGGCAATAGACAGCTGCAATTTTTTAATACTTTTAATGTAATTGACCCCAATTTCTCAATGCATCCAACCAACTTTCATTAGAAGATTCAAGAAAAATCATGCATCATAAGTAAAGGTGACGTGCAGTGTTTGCGCACTATGCTATGTCCAGGTTTTCTTGATGCAGAATGTGAAACACGCTTTTACAAGCTGTTCAAAACTGCTGATAAAAACTATTTGTATGCAATACAACTTAGTACATACTTTTTGTAGCTGTCAGGAAAGTGCATCTTTTAGTTTTTCACTGTGAGACTTTTCACATCAGAAATGTTATCTAGTTAGCAGTCTCTCATAAATGCATTCACACAAGCTGTTCACAATGCAATGTCATTTACAATGTGTTAACACCATATGCAACGAGTAAATTCATTGGAATTATCTCTGACAAACATTCCAAGTATATCCATAACAAGAAGAATCTTACTACTTATAAAATGAAACATGCCTTTTGACTGTCATGCACATGGTCTTAAAGCTTGAAATACCAGTGTAGTCTTCTGTGAAGCATGCAAAAAGTGGTGCATCTAATTATATACACTTTTCCACTGTCTCACATAGCATTCCATGATGAAGTCTAGTCCTTCCGGAAGCATGCGCAAAGGGCATGTAATTACATAGCCACATGTGTATCAAGCTGCATAACATGCTTCTGTTCTATCACTTAACGAAACTTCTATGGTGAACATGCGGCTTACATATGAATAGTCATCCAGTTGAAAGCTGCCACAGAATTATTTCTTGGTCATAATATTGTTTACATTACACATCAAATTGAGGAACCTTGAGCGATTGGTATATTATGACCATTGCCATGCAAGATATCTGCCTGCTCCACGATACAATTATGTCAGCTTTGCACAATCATATGCAATAGGTAAGAATACCCCAACTTCATTCTGAAATTCTTGTTCAGAACAGAATTTCATTTTTGCTAATACAGTACAATGGCTCCACAATGAAGCCTCTAAAACAAAACGACTTATAACAAAGGAGTCACTATGTCCCTGCCGAATTCCTATCTTTCATGTGTGCTGTGAATGCCTCAACAAAGACCACTACAGCGAATTTGCCTGTACAACAAAAAAAATTAGGTGCATCGACAGCTAATTTGTTGCTTTACAACGAAAGCTACCTACCGGTGCCAATCTGCCCCCGCCAGACGACACTCAGCTGTGCTCTGCATTAATGGCAGGGCTATGCTCGCTGACAACTTTCTGTGGCTATGAAGGGAAAGCTACGGGCGCGTGGCTGCTGCATATGTGTTACCGCGCCAAGTAGTCTGGCAGCGTTTGACAGTGCTTTTGATTCCTCAGAACAGACACTGAATTCATGCAGCTTCCACGTGCGATGGTTGTTAGCCCATTGTTCTGTCACTTGCTGTGTTAAATGCCACATAATTAAGCGACCGATAAACCACACCAACTTATAATATTCCATCTTACAACTCCTTGTAGTACACAAGGTTTGCAGAGGAATGTACCCCTGTGGGCGAAACATACCCTAATATAAAAGCCGATGCACATGCAGAAGTGCGACAACCAGAGAAATTATCTCGCATGCTGTGCTGCATGCTTAAAGTTTCCACATTCAGCAAACCTTTAGAGTACTCGAAAAAGTCGAGACATGAAGAGAAGCATAGACATACTCACAAAGAGCTTTGTGTGTGCCCAACTGACTGACTAGCCCAACAACATGCCTTACTTCAATGTTTCCAGCAAAATTATCACACACCTTTCTCAATTTTACTGTGACGCAACACTAAACTTAGTGCAAACTTGGAAAAATGCGACAGAATGCACTAATGCTGTACCCCACCATCACATGATCAATGATTTTTTCATGCACAAACCCATCACACTTTGTCAGTCACACTGGGCTCATCCTAGCAAGGTCACCCATGACATTACCTTAAATCCCTCGGCAAATAAATACTTACCGTGACATTCAAAATCAAAAAAAGATGGCTGACTAATGGGGTAGCACACGAGGAATAAGGATTATAAACAGGGATAAGGTGCCTCAGAAAGGCTGGCCAACGTTTCGATAGGAGGACCTATCTTCGTCAAAGGCGGCCTCGTCATCCTCGGCGGGTTAGTTTTAAAGGGTTAGTGGAGTGACGTCACGTCGATGTCCGCTGTGGCTGGCTGTAAAGGGAGAGACTGAAAAGAAAATGAGCGCCGGCGCTTGACTGGCTAGGCGCGGTTTCTAAGACGAGGGGACAAGAGCGGGAGAGCGAGAAAGTGGCAAAAAAATTATAAAAAAGAAAAAAAAAACGTCAGAAGGGGTTGGGGGAGCGAGAGGCGAGTGAGCGTTCGGAGGAGTCGTGGTCGGCGTGCGTTTGGAGTCCCTGAAGAGCCGGTCAGTGTGCCGGTCACAATACGAGTTGAAAGCATGACTTGAGTAGCGTAGCATCAAGGCATCGGGTAATTTTGTGGTTGACAGGGAGCAGCTTGGTCCGTCAAGGGACGTTAGCCTCACTGTAGTCGGATACAACTTTAAAAGACAGCGGCATTTGCCCCTCAAAGGCGGATGCACACGAGCTGGCACCAATAGGCGCGCACTTCAGGTGACGTCATGAGCCGGACGGCCGGTGTCCCCGCCGACGGAGAACATGCCTAACATGGCCGCCCTCGCTTCGAACTGGGCCGAGTCGCGTCAGCTCTGTGCGTCTCCCTTCGTCAGAGTGAATTCGAATTGTTTATGGTGGTCTGTCATGCCGGAAATATTATTGTGAGCTTACGATGCACAATTTGTGCCGCGTGCGTTTGTTCTGAGCCGTGAGCCGGCGAAGAAAGATTGCAGCGAACATCGGTGGCGCTGCGCTGCGCTTCGTGTGGAAACAAGATCCCGCGGTGGCATACCGCTGCAAACAAACATCGTACGTGTTTGTGCCGTGGTGTTTTGTTTTGCTCCTAAGTGAAGTTACGACGAGGAGAATTCGCCAAAGTCTGGTACCTACTGTGAGCGGCGGGTGTGTTTGTGTACTGTGCCCCTGCGTTTCTCGTCGGACATGGTGAAGTGATGGAGCAAAACTATTATCAGGATAAATGAGAAAAGCGTGCGCGGATGAAACCAACCTGCGAGTTTCTCAACAGAAAAGATTTGTGAAAGCAACCTCCAACGCAAAGATTCGTTGCTTCCAGCTCAGCGTGAAAACGACCAATCGTTGGCAGCAGTGTGATAAGATGCCGAGCGTCTAGCAACGTCGTTCGAGTGTTGTGTAGCACCGTCGATTGATTGCTTTCCACCAATGCTAACAATCAGTGACTAACGCGCGCTGCTTGAGCGAATGTCATTGGATTGTTAACGGTCAGGCGTTTGGAAGCAGTGTTTGTTTCCTTAATGTCAGCCTGAATGCTAATATAAAATTATGACTGATACACTGGTGCCGTTGCAAGGGAGCTTGGCATGTATTCGCGTCGCTGTGTGGCTTAGAACTCTTCGCTCACTGCACGCGCCAGCTGTAGAAAGCCTGCTGTGATACAATCGCGCATAAGCTGTGCTGCAAGCGCTCGACTTGCTTTCCCACAACACAGCTTTGCGCTTTGTCGTGATATGTCGCTACTAAAAATTCCTATGACAGTGAAGGCAACAGAGCCAATGTGTGCATTAAAAAAAAGTACGACCGAGTAGGCATAGCTGCTTGTGAACTGACTCCTAATAGTTCTCGCGTGTGCGTTAAATGTGTGTGCGTGTTTTCTTGTGTGTTTGTGTATATTTGTTATTTTGCCCTTTTTTGTATTTTAGATCTTAGTTTCGCGTTTGTGTTCATGAGTGTGAATATGTGTGAATATGTGAGTTCCTCCGTGCGTGTATGTATTTATTCCTATTTTTATCCTTTTATTTTTGCATTTGATCTTGTAAGCATGCTGCAGCCACGACTTTCTTTACAATTCCATTAACTCGTCTCATTCAAAGCACCAAGTCCTGTGAATAGCAGGGCTGGCCTCTTCGATGCCATTAAAGCCGTTCTCTCTTGTCTACCTTGCCTCCTCAGTCTGTCACCTTGCTTTGTTTTATCCTACTATTCTGACCTTGCTTCTTGTGCTGTTGCCGCAACGTGATTAGCCAACTTGCACCAAAGAAAGTTCTATTAGCTGTGACAACAGAAACATTGACAGATACAAAATGTTAAAAGCATCACATTGCTTGCACAGTTACTTTGTCTCTTACCCCTGTTAATGTGTTTATGCATCAGTGCATACGGTAGCTTGCCAGAAGTGCACATGAAAAGGTGCCATATTGTGAAACCGCACCTTGCTATGTTGTTGCATTCAGTCTTAATAAACAGATGGTTTTGCTGCCCGTCACATGTGGTCGTACACATATATAACATTGTGCAGTGGGGTATCATTCCCTGTCTTGACGCTTTCATCATTACAAATGCAGTTTTCTTGTGAATGGAGTCCAGCAAAGCAGTGCTGTGAGAGCTTTTGCAACTTTCACCATTTATTACTTCCCCAATATCACTGTCTGAATCTGTCCGTCACTTTGCCTATGGCTTGTAATGAACAAAGTGACTCACTAAAACACGTTCAACTTTACTGAGCATTTTCCGGTACGTAAGTATTACAAAAAATGCTAGCAAAGTTAATCACGTTAATAATTGTGCTTGCATTTGCATTACTTGCTCGAGTCAGATTAATAAATTGAAAATTGGCTATGACAACACTTCAATTTTCAGTGCAGACTGCTAACGGAGCCATAAAGCGTGCTCCGACTACTGCTATTTCACTATGGGGCGCGTCAAACTCGACAGTGGCTGCCTGAATGAGCATTTTGGGCCTCACTAATCTAATGATGTCTTATATTTGTTCTCTTAATTGCATTACTTGTGTGAGCCAGATAACAAAAAAAATGTGGTTGATCCCTCTTATATAGGAATCGGTATAGAACACGAAAGTGAAACGTGTCTTCACAGAAGTAGTGTAATGTTTATTGCACATTGATATATAATGTCTATTGGTGTTTTGTGGCTAAAGCGCCCTTAGGCGTTGATGCACCCACACTGACGCCTGGTGGCACGTCTCCTCCATCACGACTACCAACGTCGATGACCATGAGCAACCGTCGTGCATATGGAAGCTGCACTACGCTGCACACGCTAGCACAACGCGAAAGACGAAGCACGTAACTGACACACTAATACAACGCGCAAGACAAAGCACGTAACTGAATCGTCACCGAGTCAAATCAGCGCGTACAGCGCGTCGTAATTGCAGCCTCCGCGATCAACTTCAGAAACATTTTCAGAGCTAATT
This sequence comes from Dermacentor silvarum, assembly GCF_013339745.2. Taxonomy (NCBI): domain Eukaryota; kingdom Metazoa; phylum Arthropoda; class Arachnida; order Ixodida; family Ixodidae; genus Dermacentor; species Dermacentor silvarum. The sequence goes on from NC_051155.1 coordinate 25,579,658, forward strand.
GCGGAGGCCACGCTCCGCTGTGCTGAGTACGGTGAACGCCACCTAGGTGGCGTTGGTAGTGCTTCTTGATGCCAGCGTCCCTTCGAATGCTGGCATCGAGGCGTCGTAGTGCTGAGACCACCGAAGCGTTCACTGTCGGTGCGCGTTAGTGTCATAATGCAGTACTTCTCTTTTCTGCTCGTAGGCGGCGGCACCGCCCCGAGCAAGAGCGTGGGTACACGGAGGAGTGTTAGATATATAAGGCGCGTCTGTGTAGCTCTCTGCAAATGCGTTTGTGGCGCAATGGGTTAAACGCTCGGCGATCTATCGTCGCGGACCGAGAGGTCGTGGGTTCGATTTCCAAATTTTCCATGTTTGTGGAACTTTTTCTTCTGGTTTCTTTCTTTGTATTATGTTCGTGTACATTGTAAGCTGACGTATTTCCGTGACGGAAATACGTCAGTGAAGTCTTGGTGGACCCCGGCATAAAACACTTTCGTGTTAATAAACAATGCAACCTCATGAATGTGCTTTGGCATTCAAGCTGCTGACTGTGGCTGTCAGTTTTGTGTTGTCTGCTGCTATTTCACCACCACTCGCTATGACATGACTGCGATTTCAAGTGCAGACTGCTAACAGAACCATAAAACGTGCTCTGACTACTGCTATTTCACTATGGGGCGCGTCAAACTCGACGGTGGCTGCCTGAATGAGCATTTTGGGCCTCACTAAGCTAATGATGTCTTATGTTTGTTCTCTTATTTGCATTGCTTGTGTGAGCCAGATAACAAAATAAACCATGCAACTTCATGAATGTGCTTTGGCATTCAAGCTGTTCACAGTGGCTGTCAGTTTCGTGTTGTCTGCTGCTATTTCACCACCACTCGCTACGGCATGACTGCCATTTCCAGTGCAGACTGCTAACAAAACCATAAAGCGTGCTCTGACTTCTGCTATTTCACTATGGGGTGCGTCAAACTCGACGGTGGCTGCCCGAATGAGCTTTTGAGCCCGCCAACGATAATCAGGGTTAACAATAGTGTTTCAATTCAGATATGCCAGTATTTCAATGTGTTTCTATGCCACTTCTTAAATCGAGCACAATGTGTGCAGGCCGTTGCTTATCAGAATTGAGCTTCTATTATAAGGAATATGCCATAAATGGAACTGGTTATTTATTTGAGAGGTCACGGAATGGATGGTTGGTTGTTGCGAACCCGCCAGCAAAATTTTGGTAGCCCTAATAAGGGCTGTTCTTTTGTTAATAAGAAGCCTTTATGCTTCGTCGAGTGGCTCAATGATAGACAGCTCGCAGTCGGAGTTGCTTTCTTCAGTGTCATCTTCACCCAGCTGGATGATGATGGGTTGAATGTGCTCACTCCCAGACATGTCAAGTCTGAACTTTGCGTCGAAGTCCATCACATGCTGAATGCTCTTCCTCCAGTATTCCGCCGTTACCTGCTTGATTTTCTCGCTCAAGATGACGTCGACCGTGGACAGCTTGAAGTCTCTGTTGTCCGCAGCAATGCCATTTTCTACTTTGGCCCACACAAGCTCAATGGGAGTAAATTTGCAGTGGTACGGCGGGAGCCTGAGTACAATACAACCGGCCCTTACAGCTGTGTTGTCTACGATGTAGCTCAGAAAGCGTGACTTTACAGATGCCACCAGCTCAAGCAGCTGCTTCTTTATCATCATTTCACCGTAGGTGATGTTCTTGCTTGTGAGCCACTCCTGCATCTTTTCCTTCTTCCAGGCCGTCGTCGGCAATTTCTCTTCTCGCCGGCTATGGTAAGGTGCATTGTCTAAAACAATGACGCTACCAGCTGGCAACTTCTGCAGAACGTCATTGAACCAGCCCTCAAAGCGATTGCCGTCCATTTCTTCGTGGTAGTCGCCTGTCTTTTGGCCTCTGAATACATTCAAGCAGCCGTCGACGAAACCATCCTCGCTGCCGATGTGCGTCACGATCAGGCGCTGACCTTTCCCAGAAGGTTGTTTTAGACCCGTCATCAGGCCATTTGCTCGATCGAACAGGCGCCCGCGCTTCTGCACCACGGTGTCTGTCCACACGATCGACCGAGTGTGTCCCGCCACCACCCATGTCTTGTCCAAGTAAAATATCTTTCGGCCTTCCGCCCGGTAGCGCTCCACGTCACGGAGGTAGCGATTCTGCCAATCGGTGATGTCATCCCGGTCGATAAGCAGCGAGTTGCGGCTTCTCCTTTCGTGCTTGAAGCCGATCTCGGCAAGCAGGCGACGCACAGTACACCGCCTTAGTGATGGAAGTTCCATATGCTCCGAGAACTCTGTAGTTATCTTCTTGACCGTCGGTATCTCGTTGCGGCGAAAGAAATCGTGCACACATGACCTCAGCGCGCACAACGTGAAGCTGTCAAACTTCGCGCTGCGTCTTCTTTTCTCCGCATTGCGTGGGCGCTTTCGCGAGGGCGTCGTCAGTTTGCCACCCGAAAAATGCGAAGCTTTAACTTCCTCCCTCACCCTGAACACAGTCCTTTCGCTGACACCGAGCATGTCGGCGACAAACTTGCTCGTGTCCTCCACGCTGCGTTCAGGCTGCCTATTACGCCAAAACCTGTAGCAGTGGAAGATCATGTTGCGTGAATCGCTGTTCAGGATGTGGCCGCTCTTGTTCTTGCCGAGGCTCCTTGGTGGTGTGGTCATCGAGGCGACACAAGGCTCGTTCGGCAACAAAGGATTGCGTTCCGATGTCACCTCGCTGGGCTCCATGGCCGAAAACTGGCACGGAATGCCGCGCGCGATCGTGCCCGAACTTACGAGATCGCAGGTTCGCAACCGCGAAAAAAAAGAAAAAATATATTAATTAAAAATTAGCCCAACACATTAAAAAAATAAGGTTGTGCAAACACACAAAAAGTATATATGAATTTTATGCTATTAAGCCAGCGACTGCTACGCCCGGTGCCGTCAATCTTGCTCCGTAGCAGGCGACGCACAGCGTTGTAGAAGGCACGGAGTTATTGTTCTCTCGCGATCCGGCATGTGCGGTAGCATTTCCATCATGATAGTTTTACCAAACCACTCGTCAAGATACACAAATCTTAATTATAGCGACAAATACGCGTTTTAGAAGCAGTCACAATTTTTTGAGCGGGACTATTTCTTTAGTCGCGGAGGAATTGGCTGCTGCGCTTCGGTCAACTGGACGGGGCCTGCTCCTGTCTTCTAAAGTTGTACCCGACTATAGTTCGCCCTAGGCGTCGTCGCGGCGGTATACAGAATTGGCGAGACCTTGTGCGGTCAAGGCGCCGAAAAAGGTATCCTGGCGTCTGGGATTTTGGACTGTCTCGGTTTGGATCTCGTGTGGAGAAAAAAAAACAAACAAAAAAAAACGTGCGTTTGAGAAAAAAAAACCGGCGCAGGAGGGTGACAGTGTAGAAAAAATATAATTGGAAATTTAAACATGGGGGGGGGGGGGGGGGCAGACAGGTGTACCTGGAAAAGCGCTCGTATGGTTGATCAATGCGTAAAAGCATGGAGGACGATAATAAATGGAGTGGTAGGGGAGATGCAGGGAAGAACTGGAAATGGAAGAATAGGTGAGGTTGAGGGGAAAAAGAGAAAAAAGAAAAGAAGAGAAAAAAAACTATTTAAAAAAACCGGCACAGGAGAGTGACAGCGGAAGAAATATAATTTGAAACAAGAACACTGAGGGGACAGGTGTACCTGGAAAAGCGTTCGTATGGTTTATCAATGAGTAAAAGCATGGAGGAGGATAATAAATTGAGTGGTAGGGGAGATGCAGTGAAGAACTGGAAATGGAAGAATAGGTGAGGTTGAGCATCGAGATTAGCTGGAGGTTTAACTTGTTTTGCGCCTTTGTTATATGGTATAACAATTTAAGGTTTATGTTACTGCTTTTAGCGATTCTAAGTTGCCACGCGATAAATTCATCCCCGTGGGGTGCAGGCATTTAAACTTGTGTATGAGGTATGATTCTGTATATTTTCTCTCGCGAGGTGAACGAAAATTTGTTTGTAGTATATAGAGTCTTGCTTCATCAAATATATGGCCGTGCTCATTGAAGTGGTAAATTGTGTTTTGTATCTGCGCGATGGCCGTTGAGTCTCATGTGCATTTCTTGTCCAGTCTCACCTATGTATTGCTTGTTACAAGCGGCACATTCTATACAGTAGACTACGTTGCTTGACGTGCACGTGCAATTCGAAGTTACCTTGTGAATGTAATCTGACGCTGTACTTTTTACTGTAGTAGTAGATTGAATATGTTTGCATGTGGAACACCTGGAGCGGCCACAGGGACCGGATGTTGGCTTCGTCTTTGTCCTTAGTTTGGCGTGTACAAGAATGTCCTTGAAATTACTGTTCCGTCTAGACATTGCAAACAAGGTATCCGCCCAGACATTGCAAACAAGGTATCTTTGAAGGCCAAGCCACACGACTTCGTCGCATTTGCGCTGAAAACCATGACTACATAGACAGACTCGATCACCTAAAGGAAACCCTATCATGCAGGAACTACCCGAACACTGCCCTTCAGAAAGCCTACACCGCTGCAACCAAGCTTGATCGAGCCAAGGCCCTCAAACCCCGCCCTAAGATCACAAGGACAACAACGCCTCTTCTTAATACTAAACTCTCAAACGCACTCCCCAACGTGAACAATATCCTCAGGAAATACCACCCAATTCTCACCAGCAACCAGAAACTTCATAAGATCTTTCCCGACCCGCCCAGAGTAGCCTACAGACGGAACCGTGACAAAGACGAAGCCAACATCCGGTCCCTGTGGCCGCTCCAGGTGTTCCACATGCAAACATATTCAATCTACTACTACACTAAAAAGTACAGCGTCAGATTACATTCACAAGGTAACTTCGAATTTCACCTGCGCGTCAAGCAACGTAGTCTACTGTCTAGAATGTGCCGCTTGTAAGAAGCAATACATAGGTGAGAATGCACACGAGACTCAACGGCCATCGCGCAGATACATACACAATTTACCTAAAGTAGTAGCTAGCCACTTCAATGAGCACGGCCATATATTCGATGAAGCAAGGCTCTATATACTACAAACAAATTTTCGTTCACCTCGCGAGAGAAAATATACAGAATCATACCTCATACACAAGTTTAAATGCCTGCACCCCACGGGGATGAATTTATCGCGTGGCAACTTAGAATCGCTAAAAGCAGTAACATAAACCTTAAATTGTTATACCATTAACAAAGGCGCAAAACAAGTTAAACCCCCAGCTAATCTCGATGCTCAACCTCACTTATTCTTCCATTTCCAGTTCTTCACTGCATCTGCCCTACCACTCAATTTATTATCCTCCTCCATGCTTTTACTCATTGATAAACCATACGAACGCTTTTCCAGGTACACCTGTACCTTCAGTGTTCATGTTTCAAATTATATTTCTTCCACTGTCACTCTCCTGTGCCGGTTTTTTTTAAATAGTTTTTTTTTCTCTTCTTTTCTTTTTTTTTCTTTTTCCCCTCAACCTCACCTATTCTTCCATTTCCAGTTCTTCCCTGCATCTCCCCTACCGCTCAATTTATTATCGTCCTCCATGCTTTTACGCATTGATCAACCATACGAGCGCTTTTCCAGGTACACCTGTCTCCCCCCCCCCCCCCCATGTTTAAATTTCTAATTATATTTTTTCTACACTTCACCCTCCTGCGCCGTTTTTTTTTCTCAAACGCACGTTTTTTTTTTGTTTTTTTTCTCCACACGAGATCCACACCGAGACAGTCCAAAATCCCAGACGCCAGGATACCTTTTTCGGCGCCTTGACCACACAAGGTCTCGCCAATTCTGTATACCGCCGCGACGACGCCTAGGGCGAACTAGTGAGGCTAACGTCTCTTGACGGACCAAGCTGCTCCCTGTCAACCACAAAATTACCCGATGCCTTGATGCTACGCTACTCAAGTCATGCTTTCAACTCGTATTGTGACCTGCACACTGACCGGCTCTTCAGGGACCCCAAACGCACGCCGACCACGACTCCTCCGAACGCTCACTCGCCTCTCGCTCCTCCAACCCCCTCTGACGGTTTTTTTCTTCTTTTTTACTTTTTTTGCCACTTTCTCGCTCTCCCGCTCTTGTCCCCTCGTCTTAGAAACCGCGCCTAGCCAGTCAAGCGCCGGCGCTCATTTTCTTTTCAGTCTCTCCCTTTACAGCCAGCCACAGCGGACATCGACGTGACGTCACTCCACTAACCCTTTAAAACTAACCCGCCGAGGATGACGAGGCCGCCTTTGACGAAGATAGGTCCTCCTATCGAAACGTTGGCCAGCCTTTCTGAGTCACCTTATCCCTGTTTACCGTGACATTCAAGTTATTTCCTTATTTCATCACACACAAAGGTTCAACAGATGCTTAGTGCCAAATCAAATTTTCAACCATATTGTGTACTACAACAAATTACTCTCTAGCTTTAGCACATAGTGGAACCAACTTCTTTTTTCCTGGCCAAGATTTCATCTTCATCTGTGTCAATGAGCCTCGGGAATGGCTTCTGAAAGCTCTTAATCTTCAGTCGCAGGGAGTCCAGGTCACCTAGATGAAAATCGCTATATATTTAGCAGTGACACGCACCTGAACAACTAGTTGGAAAGTATAAAAACGAAATGATAAAGTGCACAGCAAAGACTAGACTAAAAGTCTCAACCACCTCTGGTGCCACAACGGCACCAGAGGTGGTCAACATGCTGCTCGGGCAACCAAAACAC